>NC_056736.1:118081494-118196494 GCF_019279795.1 Protopterus annectens | reverse complement strand
AGAACTACAAGGTGGACAGAGACACACTACAGGAACTCTGCAACCTCTGTTGTCCCCAACTCAGAGCCAGGGAAAACCAAGGGGAACCCATCCCAGTGGAGACAAAGGTATGCATAGCACTTAGAATCTTAGCTATGGGTACCTTTCAAAGATCAACAGGGTACTTGCTGGGGGTGCCACAGGCATCAGCATCCAGGATCCTCCATCAATTCTTGAATGCTATGCTCCAATGTGCTAGTGACCACATATATTTTCCCCGTACTCCTGAGGATAGGGCCAGAAATATGCAGGAATTCTACTCTGTAGCACACTACCCTGTAGTACTTGGTACCATAGATTGCACACATGTAGAAATTAAGGCACCACCTAGGAAACAGGAAAGGCTCTACATTAATAGAAAGGAATTTTACTCTATTATCTTCCAACTTGTGTCTAATACCAAGGAAATCATCTTGAATGTGTGTACTGGCAACCCTGGCAGTTACCATGACTCACATATCTGGCACACCTCCCAGCTGTATCAGATGTTCACTAGGGGGGATATCCCACAGGGTAATTTACTGGGGGATGCAGATTATACACTGGAACTGTGGCTGATGACACCCATCAGAAATGCACACACACCTGTTGAAGAATGCCATAATGAGGCACATGCTCAAACCAGAAATATCATAGAGTGCATGTTTTTGCTGCTGAAGTCATGGTTCTGGTGCCTAGATATATCTGGGAAAGCCCTGCAGTACAATCACCATGCATGCACTGAAATATTTACAGTATATGCCATGGTACACACCATCATCCTGAGAAAACAGCTTCAGCATGATCAACAAGTGGAAGGAGCACACATCCCACCACCATTGCCAAAGTCACCACAGCCACACACAATTGAGGAATCAGATGGGGAAGCAGCAGCTGCTGTGGGTGTAGGCAGTCATAGGCATGCTCATTATGCCCTTGCATTGGCTAAGAGAGGACCCCTACCTACACACACACTCGCTTGCCACCTAAGGGCCTAAAACCTTCCTCCTACACACATACATATACTAACATTGATGCCAGGCAACTCTCACAAGCTTTACCTCCTCGTGTATTGGCTGTATACTGCTTGCATCAGACATAGTCAGCCCTGAACTAAAACTGTTGCAACTGCTGGATTTCCAATGTAAGTGCTGAACCTAGAATGTATTGTGTAATAATATGAATGACTGGCATATCTTTGCATTTTGTTACTTGGTAGTTTAAGCATGTAAAAGGTGAGAGATTTGTGCAGAAATGACCTTTACCATGTAACAGCAGACACTTATTTGACGTATGTGTGTCCATTATTAAGTAGTAGGCCTCTGGATGGTCATTGCATGCCTTCAGTTTAGCACTATACATTTGTACTGGAAAATCATTAAAGAGAGAAGTTAGAAAGCAATGATTCACATTCCAGTTTCAGACTTCACAACCCTCACAAGATCATTCAAAATAAAGTTGGAAAATTTTGATGCTATCGGCTGTCTAACTTTCTAAGACCAATATAAGTCAAAGGGAAAATTACCAGTTCAATATCACCAATTCAGATATACTAAGCACTAAGTCAGTTATGCAGCCAGAGCATCAGACACAAAGCTTATGTATCCCTGAATCCAAAAGATACAAAACAGGGATATAGCATAGCTATCATCACTTGCACACAGTGTTTGGGGGGGGGGCAGGAAGCCTAGGCTGACACAAAAGGCCATTGTGTGAGTAACATTTGGATAAACCAACAAATGGCCTGTCAGACAAAAATGAGTTTTAAGCTGCATGGCTGAACCATGTAACTATTGTGTGTCTGTCTGTAGGGGTCATCCAGGTGAAATTGGTGTTTGAGTGTCTGCATGAACACAGTGAAGAGCTGTGCTAACTCTGTGTCTGGGTATGTCAAAGATGTATGAGTCATGCATGGTAGAGGTGGCAGTTCATTGTTGTCATCCCCGACCATAAGAAAACTAGTTCTGCCAGGAGTTGCACTGGCACATCCACATCCATGGCAGAAGCACTGCTGCTACTTCAATGTGGCTGATGTCTACTGGAAGAGCTCCCTTCACAAGTACAACCAGAACCTTGACCCCCATGGCCTGCCATGTCTAGGTGTAGACAGCACACCCACTGATGGAGCATTGGAAGTACTGCCACTATAGGAGCATGATCGAGCATGGCCACATTGGCTAACAGCAGATGATTTGGCTGACCTATGCCCATGAGGATGCTGTCCCCCTCCCACTAGATGTTCCATCACAGCCACTACTCTTCCAGTGTGTCATTCATCTGATCCATTGAATTGGCAACACAGTGGAAGCAGTCATGCTTGTCAGCCTGTGCCACATCTACAACCCTAAGAATTCCTCTGGAGCACTTATGGGAATGTGCCTGTGCCTCCATGATAGCTCTAAACATATGTTGAGTGGCATGGGAATCAGGTGGATCAGGTGGAGGATGGACAGCAGGCCTTGTGCAAGCACCCCTAACAACCTTTCTTTGGTGCACCTTGCCCACACTTTGGCTTGGCCAGAGTCAACAGGCACTGAAGTCGCAGTAACCAGTCTTCCCTGATCAGTTGTCTTGTCCTTCATCTGTTCAATATCTGTGGGCTCACTAGAACGGGTAGGTGTAGGTCTACTGGCTGTGTCCACTGGAATTTCAGTGGATGGCTGTATGTTAACCTCAGTGTCAGATTAAACCTCTGCACCCCCCCCCCCAACAGTGCCTCTGTTTGGCCACCATCATCATCAGAGTCTGCTGATAATCTGACATCAGGTAGTAGAAATCCCACACTCCCACTATCAGGATCACCTGTGATAATAAGAAACAAACACAGGGAAAAAGTAATATCTAAACTAATATACTCCAATATATGCTAACAGAATAGTGCTGCCACTCTTAGACAGTACAGCAATACACACAACAGTCCTGACATCAACATCACACACTAAAACTTTTCTTTGAATTGCTCATCAGTACTGACATAAAAATGTTTGGCTTACCATGAGCAGATGATGGTATCCTCTGCATGCCAGATGGTCCTGAAAGAAGATAAGCAAAAGGGAAGGACAGCATTATCACAATTAACAGTAACACAGGGGTAATACTTTTTCCCCTTTACATGTCCATTAACTATACTTTCAACAAAAACTTGGATAACTCCAACTTAAGTTAATCAACCAGAATGTGTTGTTAACTGTAACAATCTTCAACCCCCCCAAAAAAAAATTATTGTGAAACAGAAGTAACGTATTGATTTAAATTGTTTTTACTATACAACAGTATTCAGCAATTGAGATACAAAAGACTTCCTGGAAGATCTTCCTGAGGCATGCTTGCTGTCCCTAAAAGAGTAGCAGCAACGTCAAGAGCATGCTGTTCTGCTCTTTACTGGGAGCTGTCTGGAGCCCTGACAGTGGACAGGAACTCTTCATTTGCTGTTAGTGGTGGCTGTGTAGCAGCCCACCATACCCATCCAGTTACAGCTCACTGCAGCTGCTCTCCTCCATTCAAATGAGATCATGTCAGTGACCCTATGGTGCACCTGATCATATATCCTGCTGTGGCCACCCACTGCATTAACATCTGTGACAATCTGATGCCAAATCTGCATTCTGATTGACATATTTCCATTTCCCCTCTCAAGCAGGAAGGTGCTATGTTACCTAAAAGCATCAACAAAGACCTGATTCTCAGGGTCAGTAAAGGGTGGTTTTCAATGATTGAGACATGTGGGTGGCATAGTCCTAGGTGTCCTAAAAGACAACACAAGGATAGTACACATAGGTATCACATAACTACAAAATAACTGTTCCCAACAAAACAGAAAAGGTAGCATGTCAGTATTACCTACTGGACAAACATAAAACAGTCTAGACATTTCAAATAAGAACAGCAGGCTGGATACAAAAAAAGGAGAGTAACAATAACAATATATCGTTGTTTGTGCCATAATGCCATAAGAGAAATGCAGCTTTGCTCTACCCCCAAAAGAACAGGCAAATGACACATGTTGCTAACAAACCATCTTTGAAATGCTAAAAGTGCTATCAAATGAACTGTCCCTGAAACATGTCTACAGATTAACACAGAACATTCCATTGTAAGGTATTGCCAATCATGCATACATGTGAAATGCCCTGACAAACATGTCCATGCCATCAGTACTCTTCTAACTAATGCATAAAGATATGTGTAAAAGCCAAATGGATTTTTCTTAACTACATTCCAGCATATGTAATATGTAGCTGACAAAATGCAAGCATACCTGCTTAAGTTCAATAATCCTCTGTGAAAATATATCTCAAAGTAATAGCCTCTTTTCTGTCTTCCTCACCTTCAGTTTCCCTAGCTACACGGTTGTCTTTTTTATGGTGTAGATTCAGGGCTGTCAGCATGGTGATGATGCAATTCTGTCAAGGATGAAAATGTAATTAAGCAGCAAACAATTTACAGGTTCTGTTCATCAACATCCAACCTCCTCTTCATTTGTTGGCAACTGCATGTGATATTATTGACATTTAATATCCTCGCACATTTATGGACAATGATATAGAATGGCTTACAGACTGCATGTCTCAGATTACTGGTAAGATAAGAGAAGAATGATTTATTTATTTACTTATTCATTTAATTATTTATTGCATTTATTGACTGAGAAGGTCCACTGGGCCAAAGACTGCCCATTTTCAGTGGTGGCCCAGGGAGAAAAGCTCCACAGAGATAAAACATAACAATATAATGCTTACAGTGGATAGAAGGCAAGATAACAGACATATCAGATAAACTGTTTAATGATTAACAATCACAGAGATGTAAGACAGGGCTGTATATTTGCAAGCAATAGTCATAACTGCTTGTTTCATCACTTAGTGTGCTACATCCAAAAATAATAAATATAGAAATAACAGTTGTATGGTTTCATATGATCTTGCAGTTGGTTGTATGTAGAATGATTTCACTTCCTTCCTGCAAAGCTGTTTGTGTGGCAATGAGGGATATGGCACCCTTCCTGTGTTCTGAAGGTTCATTGCAGTTCACAGTTACAAACATTACACATCACATATATTCTTTTATATAATTATCATCAATCTAATATTACATAAAGTGATCAATTCCTGACTCTCTTAAACCTCATGTATCCTCCAAAAACATTATTCTGCATGTATTGTTCCCAGAATCTGCATTTTTCTATGTAATTTGCTCCTATCCATTTCTAAAGATCCGACTTCCAGTTCTTTTATATGTGTTACAGTTTTCACTTCTTCAGATACTTAGGTTTAGACTCTAATTTCCATTTTCTAGTATTTTTTTTTTTTTTGGTCAGCCATCAGAATTAAACTTAACAAAGTCTTACTGTGTCTGGGCAATTTAGATCCTGTATCCCAAATAAAAAAATAATAATTTCCTTAGTTACATCCTTTTGATTGCCCAGTATTTCCAAAAGAATACTCTGCAGGGAATTTTTAAAGTCTGACAACTCTTTATATTTCCAAAATATATGTTTTCCCAGTTACCTCTTTCTTCCCTATCACACCTCCAACATTTGCCATCTACCTGAGGAAAAATTCTTTGGAGTCTGCATGTGGTATAAAAATACCTATGTAAATACTTCCAAGCAAAAATCCTAAATCTTCTAGACTCTGTTGCATATTTTGGAGCCAAACATATGCCCTCCCATTTCTTTCCTAGTGAAATGTATATTAAGTCTCTCTTCCCAATCTTTTCTAACCTCCTGTAATTGATTCCTATAATTATCCTGCAATATTTAAATATCCTGTTAATCATCACTTTTTCTAATAGCAGCTTCTGTTCAAGAGTCAACTAAAACCCTACCAGTAGAGGTCTTTAACTTAGGAACCCCCTATTACTTTGCCTTCACTAATACTCATATATCAATCACTGATAGGGATTTCCATCTCTAGCCTGCAAACCAAATATCTTCATCCCATTCTATTACCTTTCTCTCTCTAGTTATTTGCTCCCAATATCTTGGGTCCTTTGTCAGTTTTTTTCCAGTAAACTCTAGCCCCCCCCTTGTCTATTCTCTGTACTCCTAATTGCAGTCATCCCTATCAGTGGAATCTCCTTTCTCTATTGTCTTTGTTGGCTTAGTTCTAAGAATACTTTCTGCTACTTTATGAATATAATATTTTGTAAGGTTCTTGTTATTCTGCTTAATGAGCTACACCCAAAGTCCCATTCTCTCTCCTTATTTCTTGAATTTACCCCTGCTTCATCATCCCTTTACACTTTAAATATAGCTTTCTCCTTGTATTATGTATATGAGCCTTAACTCTGTCGCTCTAAAATACCCCTTCAAATCAAGTAATCCTAAACCACCATGTTCATAGGTTCATAGGTTCATAGGTTTATACTAGGCTATCTGCCCTAAGGCATTTATAAGCCTAGCCCAAATTATTGTGGCTTACGCCACCCCTTATATGAAAAAATACTGTGCCCATTAGTTTGTTGTGCCTCTGTCCAGCAGTGACACAGAGATGATTCCTGGGGTAAACCTACGATCTCCCATCCACAGGTCTAGATTTCTCTTGAACAGAGTCAGCGAGGTGGTCTGCCTCACATGGACCGGGATTTTATTCCACAGCATAGGGAGTCTCTGAGTGATAAATCTATCCCTCCAGCACGTCCTATTTATATCCGTGCTAAGGTTTAAGTCGCTTGCTCTAGTGGTTTTGGTGGATTTGGAGTTTTTGAGGTGGAGCATGTCCATTAATTCCGGGTTGGACATGGCCTTGTATGTCAGGCACATGTCACCTCTGAGCAGACGGTATGCGACTGAATAGAGCTGGAGTTTCTTCAATCTGGCAGCATATGACAGATTTTGGAGTCCCTTTATCCTTTTGGTGAGGAACTTTTGGGGTCTCTCCAATTGCTGCAGATGTCGGGTGAGATACATCCCGAATGGGGCATTGTACTCGATCATTGGTCTGATAAGTGAAGAGTACAGGGGAACAATGACCTCACTAGATCTGGATGTGAATCCCTTCATGATCAGGTGGGCAATGTAGAAGGTCTTTCTAACCACTTTAGCAATGTGAGTGTCAAAAGAAAGGCCACTGTCAACCTGGGTCCCCAGGTCCCTGATAACCTCTTCTGTGCTTAGTGGATTGCCACCTATATGGTAGCTTGGGGTTACCTTGTTTTTCCCGAAGGGTATGACTATACATTTTTGGCGTTTAACTTCAGGCCATGGCTCTGGCACCAGCTATCTGTTTCCGTGAGTCCCTTCTGAAGGATATCCGTGTCCGATGCACTTTCCACTATGGCGCCCAGTTTGCAGTCGCCTGCAAACTTTGTCAGCCAAAGTCCTCCCATGTTGGCCTGTACTTCTGAGAAGTAGATGCCAAACAATAGGGGCCAAGGACCGAGCCCTGTGGGACACCACTTGTGACCGGCTTGGAGTCTGACACAGCGCCAGCAACTCTAACCCTGTGGGTTCTGTCCTTAAGCCAGTTTGCAACCCATCTTGTGACATATGGGTTTACATTTAAGCTGGTAAGTTTTTCTACAATACCCGAGTGGGGTATTGTGTCGAAAGCCTTTGCAAGGTCAAGGTAGGCTGTATGGACTGCCTTTCCTCATCAATGGCCTTGGTGACTGTTTCAAGAAGTCAACCAAGTTCAAAAGGCATGATCTTCCCTTGACAAAGCCAAACTGGGTCGGGTCCAATGTCTGCAAGTCCCCTATATCTTTGTTTATGAGCTCCATTATGATCCTCTCCATAGCTTTGCAGACTAGACTTGTTAAGCTTATGGGGCGGTAATTACCAGGGTCCGTAGAGGCACCGCCTTTGTGGAGTGGGACCACAGTTGCCGTACGCCACTCCTTGGGCACGTATCCTGTGGTAAGGCTAAGATTAAACAGCTGCCTTATGTGCGGGTTTAATTCCTCATTTAGCTCATGTAGCACACAGCCGGGGACACCATCCGGTCCCATTGATGCTGTGTTTTTAGCTTTAGAGAGAGCAGCTTTCACCTGCGCATTTGAGATGTCCGGGAGGCTACACTCGGCTGGGATAGTTATCTCTCCTTTAGGGGCAGAGAGGGGGGGGTGAAGTTTGCACTGAACCTGTCTGCCAGTATGTTGGCAATGTCTGTGGGTTCAGTGATTTTTGTATCATTTTGGACTAATTCTGAGCATATCTGGGAGTTTCCACCCAGGTTCCTAACATAGCTGAAAAAGGCCTTATGATTGTCCTTTGAATCCATGGCAATTTTTCTCTCAAAATTGGCCTTAGTTGATTTTATGAGTGCTCGTATTTTTTACTAATAATGATCAGGGTGACTTCCCTTTTATTGATTTTGTTCTATCATGTAATAGCTTTCTCCTCTTATTGTAAAGTTTGTTAATGGCTGGGGTCCACCAGACTGGACGTTTGCCCTTTGTGGAAAGAGTCTTGGTTTTATTTGGGATTGCCTGATCCATGCAGTCCTGGAGGTGTTCATAGAAGGCATTTGTAAGGGCTTCCGCAGCTTGGGTTGTGGTTTCCTCTGGCTCAGGGGCCTTGAAGGATACCACACCAGTCTTGAGTAGTGTGAAGTTTGCTTTAGAGAAGTTCTTCACTATGGTCTTTTTGCTTGGGGTGGGGCGGGATGTGGATTTCCAGTGAGATTAGTTTATGATCAGATCTCACCAATGAGGGATATACTTCCGGTGTGGAGCATTTTGTCCCCATGTTTGGGACAATGAGATCTAGTATATTTTCTCCTCTCGTGGGAACAGTGACTAGCTGTTCCATGGCATTTGAATTTATGAACTCCAGGAACCGTTGGGCTAGAAAGTTAGGGCTTGAGTAATGTTCCAAGTCTATATTCGGGTAGTTGAAGTCACCCAATATGATGGTGTTTGGAGATACATTTATACCCTCCAGTGTCTTCAGGAAGGCTGTGTGGGGTTCCTGAGTTTGAGAGGGTGGCCTGTAGCATGCTACAATTTGTAGAGCAGTTTTGCCTATGGTTAGTTGCACCTGGATGGTTTCCGAAGCTTCGTGCGTTGCCACCAACCTGGAGGTGTGAGTACCCTTTATGAATATGGATACACCCCCTCCTTTTGTGGTGTGGTCCGGGTTTTGGGGCCGGAACGCATGATATGAGGTAAAACCTAATAGTGCCGGGGTGCTCTCAGGAGCCTTGAACCAGGTTTCAGTTACAGCACAGACATCGATGTTCTCCATACTGAGAAGGGCCTCGAGTGCGTGCATTTTGAGATTTAGACTTCTGGCATTGAGCAGCATTACCCTCAGTTTCTTCCCATTTTTGTTTTCTAGGGTGGTAGGTTTAGAATTTGAGCCTTGCCTAAAAAAGGCACTATGGGGGTGGCAAGAGCCTTAGCCAATATCCGGAATCCCAGGGTGACAGGTGCAAGCCGTCCCTTGCGAAGCAGCGTGGCTTGTCAAGCATGTCATCCCAGGCAGACAGACACTGGATCCCCTTTGAATGACACCAGACATTAAGCCAATTGTTAAAGCTGATCATCTTGTCTCTATATTGTGGCATCATTCTTGGTGAAGGAAGGATACTGCTCAGGGTTAGGTTCATACCTGCCTGGGCTACATAATCAGAGAGCTCCTCTATGTCACGTTTCATGTAGTCGAGGGAGGTACGTCTCAGGTCGTTCACACCAGCATGGACAATGACTGTGTCATATTTGTACTTGCCATGGAGTGACCCGAGTGCTTGTGTTATGTGGCGGATTCTAGCCCGATAGGCAGCTTACTGTGACCCTCTCCTTGTTCAGCCTGGTGAGTGGGACGTCAGTGTGTCTGACTATGGAGTCACCTATGACAAGTATGTTTGGTGTTGTATTTGGCCTTAAGGGCTGTGACTGCTTTGCACACTGCTTTTGTGGTTTATGTGTTGCTTGTGGGGTGTCTTGAGGTAGCAGTTGTTTGGGTGTCTGCTTTGGAGGCCTCTGCTGTTTAGGTAAATTTTTCCTCAGAGCCTCCGAGTATGTCTTTGTGTGTTTATGTGTTTGATTCAGTGGAGTGGTAGCATTATGTGAGGCTGGTTTTGTGGTGTGTGTAGTTGCCTTCTCCTCCTGTCTGGTCTTGCCAGTCCTGAGTTGAGAGAGCTCAGCCTCCAGTTTGGCTAAATAGCTGCATCTCTCGCAAGTATTTGTGTTATGTGGGAGGAGGAGAGGGTTGTCTGTGTACATGAGGCAGTTATAACATTGCCTCAAGATTCCCAGATTCACCAGCTGGACCGGAGAGGAGATTGACAACTGACCTTTGGACATGCTAGAATAATATTGGGAAATCCTTAATTGAAAACAAGGGCCAGTGGGGAGTGAGGGTGTAGTGCTTTTAATTTTTAGTGCTGACTTATATAATTGCTTTAGTGAGCAAGTGCCAGGTAACTTGAGTGCAATGTGTTACAAGTAACTAAATGCAAAAACGACAAACAGTAACTTTCTTTCAAGTGAAATAAGGAAATAAGTACAGTAAGCAATGCAGATATCAGTAGTGATCCACAGAAGCGCTGAGAAGTTGCGTATTAGGTGGAATTAGCTTCCAGGGAAATAACAAGCAAACAAACAACAAGCATATAAACAAAGCTAGATTCAGTAGGCCTGGATCTAGTCTATGCTAGAGCAAACAAGGTGAACCAATTTCAGTAAGATACAGTTCAAATATTCAGGCACTATAAACCTTTAACCAGAAAATTCCCAGCTCAGAAGGGCAGAGTCCAGCCTCTTCTCCCACAAGAGTGCAGACCACGAACCTTCTTAATGTAAAATAACTGGCCTGAAGCCCAAGTGCCTAAACCAGAACTAATACACTTGGACACTGGGCTCTCAATCAGCAGTTCCCAACTTAGAAGGATGAAAGCTACCTGTCCTGCCACCACAGTGCTTGCCACAAACCTTCCTAATGTAAAACAACTGTTCTGAAGCCCAAGTGCTTAATCCAAAAGACTTGAATGATAGCTACACTTTAATCAAGTTACAACCAAGCAGTAATAAATACCATTGAATACTTTAGAGAATGTCTGGATTAGTGCTCAAGTTACACAAACAAAGCTAGATCCAGCAGGCCCGAATCCAGTCTATGCCACAGCAAACAAGGCGCACCAACTTCAGTAAGGAACAGTTCAGATATGCATGCACTATAAGCCTTTAACCAGAAATTCCCAGCTCAGAAGGGCAGAGTCCAGCCTCTCCTCCCACAAGAGTGCAGACCACGAACCCTCTTAATGTAAAATAACTGGCTTGAAAGCCCAAGTGCTTAAACCAGAATTAATACACTTTTAGAATAACAGACACTGAGCCCTCAATCAGCAGTTCTCAACCTAGAAGGATGTAAGCTACCTGTTCTGCCACAACAGTGCAGACCACAAACCCTCTCAGTGCAAAACAACTAACTGGTCCGAAGCCCAAGTGTTTAAACCAAAAGGCTTAGAATGAGTTACACCAAGCAGTAATAAATACAATTGAGTATTTTAAGATGATGCAAAAGTAAAAAGAAGTAGGTAAAAACACAAGTACAGTAAAAGCTGTTGGAAGGATGATCTTATCCACTTGACCCTTGCCTCTTCCTGTCTCAGATAAAATCTTTCAACTTTGTATTAATTATAGTCCACATCTTCTCCTCTGGTTGATAAAAATATGCCTGAACTGTATATAAAACTAAATGTACTAAAATCATTTTCACTGTTTGTATCTGGCTATCCCTATCTATAAACAAGAGCTTCCAGTTTCTCAGTAATTATAATATTTTTGGATAGTCTCTTACCACATATCCTAACTGCCATTACAGAATCCTTTTGAATCCATACTCCTAAATATTTCATTTTATCATGCCCCCATACATATGGGTATTTCTAAACTAATTCTTGTGTGGGTACATAATTTATAGCTAGAGACTTTATTTTGTGTTCATTAATTTTATAGTCTCAAAAGAATTATCATCTTAGTCCTCACTTGAAAATAGGCCACACTTAGTGAGAATTACTCTGTAAAAAAACTACTCATACTTTAAAAAGGGGGGGGGGTTGCCATTTGTAACATTGAGGAAGATTTGATAAAAAGGTCTCATTCTTCTGGCACTGATTTGTGTGCATATGTGTGTGTTTATTTCTGTCTATTTTTAGATGTCAATAGATACATATATGGACAGACAGATAATCAGACAGAGAGATAGATAGATGGATAGATAGACACTTATGCAAAACATCATCAAAGCAAGTATCAGTTGCTGTTTAATTATTTACTTTTTACAGAAGAGATAAAAGTAAAGGAGCTTCCTACAAGTGCCCGAGTCCTAGGCCTTCAAATACCACATTTTTTACAGTCTTTCTTTTCTGTAAACAAAACAGGCAAATTATTTATTGTTAGTGTTTGTAAGGATTGTTCTTCATGTTTAGCTGTTTATAATTTTACTTAGTGCATATCTTCTTTTCCATCTTCCTCTTATGTGGGCTTTTCTATGGGCCTATACTGAAAGTGTTCAAGTGTAAATAGCTTGAAACATATTTGCTCACTGGCTGACCACTCCCAATCACACTTGAATGCAAATACATGTTTGGGCAAGGTGTAGCAGTCAAGGGGAGAGGGTGGATCTGCATCACTTCTCTCAAACACAGTAACCAAGTTTGGGCAAAGATAATGTGGGACCCATAGTGAGGAATTGGGTAGGGGGTTGGAGTGCAGGTTAGGGTTCCAAGAAGTGATTTCAGGGGATTTTTTTGAGAGGAGAAAACTTTAGGTTTAGGGAGAAGAAGGAGAGATTAAGGATAGGGGAGTGATCATAAACTTTAGGATTAGGGAGTAGGAAGAAAGTTTTAGGTTTTTAGAGTTGAAGAGGAGTTTTAGGTGTAGGGAGCAAATGGGAGCTGCAGGATTATGAAGCAGGAAGAGAGTTTTAGGTACAGGGATGGGCAGGAATTTAGGATTAGGAAGCATAAGTGAAGTTTTATGGTTATAGAGCAATTGGGGATTTTAAGATTAGGGAGGGAAGTGGTATCTTTGGGTTAGGGACCAGGAGGGAGTTTTAAGGTTAGAAATAGGGTTCTGGTTGGGCTATGCAGTTCAGATGAGTAGGGTGATGGGAACACTAGTTAATTAACTAGGACTGGACTAGTGGGTGCTAAGGCACTTGCCAATTAAAGCAAGAGATGGTGAGTGAATGTGTTGCAAGCTATTTGCACTTGAGCTGTTGCATTAGACCGATAGAAAAGCCACCAAAGGTCGACGATGGAAAAGAATACATGCACTAAGTAAATTTATAAACAGCAAAACATAAAAAACAATCCTTACAAACTATAAAATAAATAGTCTGCCTGTTTCTTTTACAGAAAAGAAAGACTGCATCATAGAAAAAGAAACAAATGATCATTTTTTTCTTTCGTGCTTCTATTAAAGCATATGATTGTTTTATTAAAACAACCTAATAAGAAATACTTGTTGCCTTATCTTCAGTTTTAAGTCTTTACCATTAAAGAAAACATAATGGATAGACTGCATAAATAAAATTAAAGTACATTAGCAAATAGTTTTCTGAGAGAAGGAAATGGTTGGAAAGCAGGATATAAAATGTTGTAAAATAATTATTAGTGACGTATTGCATTGATTTGTAATTGCAGAGATCCAAACACATAATTGAACTAATTAATTATAACTGCAATTTTCTTAACAGATTATCTGCCTAACAACTATTATAGGTGTATATAATTAGTGTTTTGTCTTAGGTACACATTATGGGATAAGTACTTGCTAAGAAAGTCTCATTGAGAAAGTATCATAACATAAATAACTGCAGAACTGTAAATGAACTGTAAAGTGCAAGAATCTAAATGTTAAACACAAATAAAAATAATAAATAAATCCAGGTGGAGGAAGTTTTTGTTTACTATATTGTTATCAGCTGGAGTAAAGAAAAGTTATTTTATAGCTTAAAAAAAGCAGATATAAAAAAATCTAATTCATAATATTAATGCACTGGTTTCTTTGAAGTGAAGCACATCTATAAAGGAATTGTAGGAAGGAAGGAATTTCATCATGTGTAAAACTGCATTTATACTTGCAGAAATAAAAATAGAATTACCATTATGCTCACTCTTAATTGCTAGTTTACAATGGGCAGCAGTAAAAGTTCACTAGGCAGAAAGAATGTATTGGCAGTATAAAGAAAAAGAAGTAAAAGTAAAATATTCTTGCAAACTGAATCATGAAATTCAAAATGATTTTGTCTTCAGATTGTCAAATCCACTACAAGTCTTGGAGTCGTAAATCCTTGACAGCATATACTAGACTGTTCAAATTTATCAAAATATCCAAATACCAAATTGTGCATGTCATGTTACATCTTTTAAAGCATTTTTTTGTAGGGAGCAACCATGCTGCACCCCTCCCCATGTGGAATTCATTGTCCTCCACAACCACTTTCTTATATATACTAATTCAGTGGCTGCATTACTTGCATTACTAGGGAGAAAAAATAAACTTCCTATAATAGTAAAAAAATGTCCTGCACAACTCTGGTCTTTCAGTAGTGCCATTATATGTAAACTCATCCCTGGAACTATAATTCTGGGGAGATGGCATTAGTAACATATCATTCCTGGAGTTAACATTCATAGGTTCATAAATGTGTACTAGGCCAATGGCCCTGGAGCCTTTACAAGCCTAGCCTATAGGATTACCCTGGCATCATGCCACCCAACTTTAGTTCCTAGTGCCTCTGTCGAGTAGAGCCACTGGAGTGATCCCCGGCGTAAATTTTTTATTTCCCATCCACTCATCAAGATTTCTCTTGAAGAGGGCCAGTGAGGTGCTCTGCTTGACATGTATGGGAAGTTTATTCCATAGCATGGGAAATCAATAAGCAATTTCTCTCTCGATTCAGTGCCACACTCCTGCCTTCTTCAACATCCATGCCTGACTATTGTAGATCTTCTTTCACACAATCCATCCACCTATTTAATGGATGTCTTTGCTTCCTCTTAGCTTCTTCCTGTCTGTCCCAAATCTTCCTCACCAGATTGTCTTCTGCTTTTCTGCATGTGTCCAAACCACTGTAATCTGTTCTCTTTGGTCTTTTCTGCAATTGGAGCTACTTTGGCTTCTGCTCTCATGTCCTCATTTATTCGTCTGTCCCACAATGTGCATCCTACCACCCTTCTCAGGCACTTCATTTCCATCACCTCTAGCTTCTTCAACTGCTCTGCCTTTACTGCCCAGGTTTCTGTACCATACAGTAGTACTGGCCACACCACTGTCTTGTACATCTTACTTTTCAGCTTCTTTGGCATTCTTCTGTCATAGACTACACCTGACATTCTATGCCAGTTGGGTGCAGCCCCTCTGATTCTAGCTTTGACTTCTTCATTCAGACTTCCTTTTTCCTCAGCCACCCCTCCCAGATACATGAAGCTGTTTACCTGTTCCACTATCTTCCCTTCTGTCTCTATTCTCAACTTCCTCTGATTTCCTCAAGCTGCCATTACCACTGTCTTATCTGTGCTTAGTTTCATCACATGTGCTTTTAGTTTTGCATTCCATTCTCTTATCCTTTGCTGAAGTTCTTGCTCAGAGTTTTGAGAGTACTTACATATAAATAAATATGCAAGTACTCTTAAAACTTAAATATGCATACAAAGATCATCCACAATGAAAGGTCTAAATATATTTAATAATAAATAATAAAACAACAAGAAAATAATAAGTATATCTTCACAGGGACATCAGAGCTCAAAACCACAGGATGAGTGCTTTATTCAGGATAACAGACTAATTACAGTCTACTCGAGCACTGAGGGGACATCCATTGGGCACAAGGCAGAAAAGTAACCTACTCAACAAGCTATGATTGCACAAACCCAACTGCTGGCTTAGAAATTCTACAGCACCCAGATCAGTTGGAACACAGTTCTCTCTAGCCTTTTGTGACACATCCTTTCATGAACTTACCTCTTCCATCTGAACCTCTTTGCCCTGTGATGTTACTGCCATGGATGATCTTACCATATTTAGGAGAAAGCTCAAATCTCATTTCGCATATGAGCATAAGTGAATTTTTTTCAGAGATATAGATTAAACATTGTATACTGCTGTAGTGTTGTCGCCTCACAGTAAGACGTTGTCCTGTTCGATTCTCAGCTAGAGCTTCTGTGTGGAGACATGCATGAATGGGCGTACCTTCATTGAAGGTTGTGCGTCAGGGCCGGCAACTCGGCAGGTAAAAATCTACTGCCAATCATTAGCAGACTGGAGTTCTGCTGTGGCGACCCCTAACTGGGAAAAGCCGAAAGACACAACATACTGCTGTCTTAACATATGCCTAAGTAAATAATTTTGTCACTACCTGTACATTAACTCATATTTTCCTCGGATATCTCCATACCTCTCCATACCTCTCAACCTCCCAGATTTCAACATCATAGTAAGAGACCAATAACAAAAAATCCTAGCAAAGGTCAAAAACCACAGCATTCAAATTTTGCATATGTATAACATCTTGCTCCTAGGAGTGTGATAATGATTAAATATGCCTTCTTGGAGGCACAACCTATCAAGTCATGACCTTTATGGTGCTATCAGTTGAAGAGCATTTTAAGTATCGATTTACTATGTAAGTATTAAATGTAAAATTAAATTTCATCCATTTTTACCTGTGTGTGTGTGTGTGTGTGTGTGTGTGTGTGTGTGTGTGTGTGTGTGTGTGTGTGTGTGTGTGTGTGTGTTTGTGTGTGTGCATGTGTGTGCGTGTGTGTGTGTGTGTGTGTGTTAATGTGGGTATGAATTGTATGCATTATCCCTGGATTTGTATGTGTCCAAGGCCACATGACAAAGACTGCCTCTATGCATTTATGCAAATATATTCAATGTCAGTTAACACTTGTTATAGAAATGTAATCCAAAAAGTAATAACAAAGAAGTCCAATGCCTTCAGATAAAGAAGTTTAATAAAATAACAAAGCTTTCAAGTAAAAACTCTTCATCAGAGTTTTTACATGAAACCTTTGTTATTTTATATTCTATGGCTGTGATTATACCTTACTTTAATGCAAAGTGCTAGCAGTAAGGAATTTTCTTTTTATACCCTAAAAATCTTTAATTTCATTTCCTATCTTCTTTATTTTCATTTTGCAAGAAATGGTTACAGGTCATACTCTGTTTTTGCAATTTTCTGTATTGAGAGGCACCAGAGTGCCTGGGGATGGGAGATGGGTTTCTTTATTTATTTAATGGAATTTGCTTTCTGAGGTAGAGCACTGATCTCAATGGATCATTTTCAGACTCAGCCCCAAAGCAGTGTCTGGTTAGGTTACTTGCTCAGACTCCCACAGTTAGGCAAAAGAGGCTAAGGGAATCACACCTTGTACTACTGGACCATAAGAAATAGCTGATTAACATGACCTTAATCCTCTAATCAAAATGTCAGACAGGCCTGCTATTGGTGAATTGCTCTTTACATTTCCCTATTGTATTCCATCTTTGACAGCAATTATATACTTGGCAGATATGATCTGCATTATGACGTGCAGAACATAACGTGGTTTTCTGAGTCAATACATTTTCAACTGCCTGTATGGCATACAATTCCTGCTTATTGGTAAAATGAGTTGAGCAGTACATCAAGCAACAAGATGTATGCAGGTCATGCACTTGATGATTTCCCCCCCACTCCCACTGTGACTAGGGTGGGGTGACAAGCTTTGGCCATTTTGAATGTGTAATAACATTTCTGTAAAGAAGTCACATACTTTTTAAACAACACGCAATTTGTATGTCAATAAAACAGTAAGGCCTTACTCTTCTGTACTATTAATGACTGCAAGTGATTTCAGCATTCACTCACTGTCTCTGCATTCTTTAAAAAAAGTTATTCATGTTCTATGAATTCACACTGTTTATATGCACATTTAAATGTGAATATTAGTGTAGTCTGTCATACATACATACATACAAACATTTGCATTAAGTTTACCTATATATAAATAAGCACTTACAACATTTTGCTTACCCTGACCTTTTTACATTACAAGAAAAAAAAACTTACTATAGAACTCTGGCCTTCTCTTGTAAATGAGCTATTTACCAGGCCAGATGGTCCCCTCTCTGCCTCTGCAAGTCATCATATTTCTGCCAACACTGCTTCTCTGAGCAGGGTGTTCATCTCAAGGAGAAACAGGTGCTCCCCTAACTCCTGCCAGATATTTGTTTCTTCTATACACTACTGCCTCCAGCCTGTTAAAATTTCTGCAGGTATGACACTTAGAATCGGTAGAGAAGCATGTTGGCCTCTTTCTCAGACCCACTTGGGGCTCAACTTGGGCTTTCACAGTTGCCATCTTTTGAATTACCAGTGATATAGTAAAGGATTTAAGAGCAGGTTAGGAGATACAAGGATGCAGACCACACCTTCTATGGTGTCATATGAACATGCCTAACCGAGTATATGAAGTCATATGGGGTAGAACCTATGAAGCTTATTTGGTTTATTAACTGGCCTGAGTAAGGCACCAGGACTTCTTCAACTTATTTTACTCACTGCTATTACTACTTTAGTTATGTAAATTAAAAACTTTCAGCTGTAGGATATCTACAGATGAGTTGCAGTGGTTAGGGTTGCCACCTTTTCAAATGCCCAAAATGGGACATTTTTGGTGCAAACGTCAGATTTTGCAGGTCGAAACTTACCCACGGCCAGTACAAAAAACAGAACTTCACTTTTTTGCCTAAATAAAAGCTTATTCTTGTAACATTTTAGTTGCTTATTCTGTTTATTATAACATTTACATGTTTCAGATACAAAAGAACTGCTTTATACAACTATTACATAAAATATAGGAAATAATTTTGTTCTAAAACCTCAGGACATTTGCTATTTTAACAATTTTTTTGCAGGAAACTACTGCCCAAAGAGGGACTGTCCATCGTAAAGTGGGACAGGTGGTAACCCTAGCAGTGGTGGCTTTTACAGCACATGAATGAATTCAAAAGGCTATCTGTATTTATTTCTTTGGTCAAGCAAAGCATTTATGAGAACATGTCCTTAAGTTAGGCAATGTAATCTGTGTTTCTTTGATGTAGTTATTTCTGGAAGGTAAAGAACATCAGTACTACATTTTATTTAAGAACGTTTTTATTAATTTAACATATTTACAATATATACACAGAAAAGAAGAAATGCAATATCACATACTGTTATCCATTTCTAGGAATACATGGCATCATCAAGGTAATCTTATATAATTAATACATTAAGATTCTTGGTATTTCAATAGCAACATTTCAAGATTATCCCAACCACTAAAACTCTTAGTATGATTTATAGCTCTTATTTTGATCACTTCTTTTTTCAGTTTTATGTATTCCTGCTCAATTTAAAATGTTTTGAATGTAAGAACTGACTTTGATTTCCAATTTTTTGAATAACTTTTCTAGCTGCTGCCAGGAGACTCAAGAACTTTTTTTTTTAGCTTTTACAGATACATGAAGTGGAACATTCATTAGTATTACTGATTTAGTTAAAGAACAATTATCAGACCATAACCCCTTAAAAACATACTTATCTCTTCCCAATATGCATTTAATTTTTCACAGTCCATAAACATCTGTGTCCAATCAGCTATTATATCTTTACTACATTTCCAACAGACTGAAGAAGTCATTTTATAGGGAGAAACAAACGTTATCCCTAGGATTTACTAATCTTCCATGTAAGACTAGATTAGTCTTACATGGAAGTGCCAGTCTAAGAGCATGACGGCAGCACGCCATGCATATTAATGACTCTAAAGCATGGACGAGTGTAGGGGGCATGTCAGACTGCCGAGCAGTCCAAAAATCCAAGCCCCTGCAATGAAAAAATGCTGCAATTTTGAGTTACATTAGCGAGTCTGCTCACATGTGCACAATGTAACACTAAACTCCCCAATATGTTAAACAACTGACAAAATTAAAAATAAAAAAAGTATTTTTATTTTTTATTTTTTTCATCCGATATAGCTGCCCGTATTTGCACGTGTTTGCGCGGGTTTGCCCATTGCTTAGCTACAGTTAGCAGCTTAGACACCAGAAGAGGATAATAAGAAAAATATATGCAAATTAAGCAAAATAGCGATAGCGTAGTGGTTAGAGCCTTCGCACAAAGAGGAAGCATTCGCAGTTCGAGTCCCACTACTACATGTTCCATTTTCTGTTGGAAATCTGTATGCAAAAATATTTCCTGACATTTTTTTTATGTATAAGTTTTGTAAAAAGCATTGAAATGCTAAATGTAGTAGTGAACAAATTATATATATATATATATATATATATATATATATATATGTATAAAGGTGAAATGGTTATGCATTCTGAGGCATGAGTACCCTATTTTAAGCAATATAAAGCACTGCTAAGCACATTTTACCAGTATTGAGCATATTTAAATCCAATAGCGTGTAGCTGTGCACCGCATTAACCAGTGCAATGTCTTTGTGCGTAGCTGCGCACTGCACTAACCAGCACAACCACAACCTATTTGCGCCTAGCTGTGCACCGTGCTAACCAGCACAATGTTGGGCAATGTCAGGCAAAGTTGGGCAACGTCGAGCAACACTGAGCAACGTTGGGCAAAGTCGGGCAAAGTTGAGCAACGTTGGGCAAAGTCAGGCAAAGTTGAGCAAAGTTGGTTAAACATGGCCACACCTCCTTTACTGTACCTTAAAAAGTCAGGTCTGCCCAGTAGGAAAATAAAAAGTAGTGACAGGGCTCGAACTCAGGATACTGTGCACTATATTCACAGTACTTAACCACTAAGCCATGACAGCATTTTACAAGCATGAACTTTCAACAGACACATATCTATCAAAGGAATTTTAAACATTGCCAACATCAGCTAAGCAGGCATGCCTACAGCTGGGTTTTTCCAAAACTGGCCAATCACAAATAAGTGTGGGAAATGAGGCATATTTAAGCTCCACAGATGGGAATACTTGCTATAACTGGTTGTAGCTTCCTTCTGCAGTCAGCATGGCCAGTGTTGGAGAAGGCACTCGATTTAGAGTGCAACGCTGGGGCATCGAGGAGTCCAAAGTAATGGTTTGGCTCCTTGTCCACAATCATGAGGAAAGACTCCTGCGGGGCCAGTACCAGGGTACCCAATATAAAACGGAGGCCTGGAACAGTCTTGCCCGTGATCTCACCAGTGCCACTGGTGTTCCTCGGACTGGTGAGCAGGTCAGGCACCATTATTCTGACCTGAAGCGACGTAGGGAGGATCAACTGGACCAGTGGATCCAGGAATCCCATACAATGCCTAATGCCCCAGTACTGAGTAAGTAGCCATTGTATTAAGTAGTTAAGAATTGCTATGCTTGTCTATACTATGGATAGGTATGTCTCAATATCACTGCATTTACTTCACAGCTGCAGGTGTCCGGGCTATGAACCAGCAAGCCCATGAAGATAGGCTGCAAAGGCTGCATCATCAGGCAGGTTAGTAATTATTCTGCATGTACTGTTATATAAAATAAATGAGAGAGCCTTCAAAAAGTCTTTTTAACCAATAAATAAAGGTGTAATAATCCTTTAACAAATGTATGATTCATGGAGTGCGTCTGTGTCATTTTCTTTGATATGTTGTTGTACTGTTGCATTCTACAAATAGTAGTGTTGTATTAAGCAGTGTCAACCTACACTTGTGTAGGCCCATATAACATGGATGTAGGGAGTGCCAGTAGCTTGTATGCATATGTACAGCCCTCAACTGTTGGTTCATGGCCAGCATGTACAGGTTAATCTGGCACATGAGTAGCTTGGTATTGTGTTCCCCAGAAATATCAGTGTGCTGCCAGAAAAGTAGGGAGCTGTTAACATATAACTGATATTTTCACCTGAACATATCTAGATAATTATATAAAAGTACATCTGTCAGTGTGCCATCTTAGCAGTACTATGTGTGAGCAACTCTCAAAATATGTTGCAGTAACATCTGCATCTTGGACAGTTTGTTTTTAAGATACAGCTCATGTATATAATGATCTAGCAAAATCCAATTGCACAATATAAGGACATTGGGTAGTATAATAATACATGTAAGGGACATATAACTGCAGTTAATAGGAATGTAGTGAAAACTAGAAGGATATATAAGTTGTTAATTGAGCTATCTTTTCCCACCCTACTGTATGTGCATAAAAAATGCAATTCCACACCTCAATCGGTATGTCTAATCTCCAAACATTTGTTGGGACATATGTCCTATTGGTTTATAAATATTTGCATTAATTTCTATGCATGTGCCCTGTTAAAATACCACAATATTGGTGGCCTGTTGCCGGGTGGCCACGGTGGTGCAGTGGTTAGCGTTGCTGCCTCACAGCAAGAGGTTCTCCGGTTCAATTCTCGGCTGGGGTGCCTTCTGTGTGGAGTCTGCATGTCCTCCCTGTGGTCACGTGGGTTTCCTCTGGGTGCTCCAGTTTCCTCCCACATCCCAAAGACATGCAGTAGGTGGATTGGACACTCCAAATTGGCCCTAGGTGTGAGTGTGTGCGTGTGTGTGCCTTCTGTGGAAGGTTGGGCGCCGGGCTGGCAACTCAACACTGTAAAACTCCACTGCCAATCATGAGCAGACAGATGATCCACTGTGGTGACCCCTAACTGGGAAAAGCCGAAAGAAGAAAAAGATTGGTGGCCTTTTGCCATCAATTCAACCTGCATGCTGTTGTAATGTCCACTATTGTTCTATATATGCATGTGTTATGCTTGCTTTTCAACTGTTGAAAATCTGGTGTGTTGTGTTAATGGGAATACTTCAGCATGCTGTTATAACTAATTGGGAATGCTGTTGACTGTTACTAATCCATATCTTTATTAAAGTCTCCAAAACATAGTTCGTATGGGAAGGCCGGTCCCAGCGGACCCACCTGTCCCAACTCAGCTGGCCATGGCACCTGGCACCTGCAGATCTGTTGTCCAGCCTGGGACCTCCTCCTCCGTTGGCCCTGTGCCACCTTTGGGTGGAAGCACTGCAGGGGATGGGGCTCGGCCCTCACATGCAAGCGTGGGCGGAAGAGGGGCACCTATCACCCTTTGAATGGTCCGGGCTGTGGTGCATAGAGAGTTTGAACGTTTTGTTGCAGAACCTCTATGCCAGCTTGAGGCCCGAGTGGCACAACTCTCGGGTCAGCCTGCCCCTCCTACACAGCCCCCAGCACAGCCACCCTCTGGGCTGTGAAGGTGCAGTGGTGACTGCCCATGGGTGGGGACCTCAGTCCCACTGTTTCCATCTGGGGGCTCACGGGCTTGCGATTTCCAAACATCCCTCCCCCCATCAAAGGTGTTCACCCACCACATGTGTCATATACCGCCCCTGTATGCATCTTGTTTGTCTTCTCTGTTTACCTCCCCAACCTACCTCCCCAAATATACCTACTTCTCCTACCCCACATTCCACTTTCACCTGAAAAAAAGGGCAATCTGCTCCCAAAAAAAAAAATACGCCCCATACATAGCTGCCTGTTTTGCACACATGTCCACTGGACACATGAAATGTTATTTAATTGGCATTACAACATACTTTGTTGTCCTCACCCCTCTCTCAGGGGTTGAAGGGCTCATATCTACCTCCAAATATATTACATATGCACAGCTGTTGCTATTGAAGAAATGAGCAGCTATAGACCTTCCCTACACCCATCCTGCACATCCCAAGCTATTTTCCATACTGTCTTTCCCTTTTTGCTCCCCTTTTACACCACTTTCCTATCTCCCCATTTTTCTTTTCTTTCAAAGAAATTAGCACGGGGGTGAGCGGGAGTAAGCACTATTAAGCAGTAGTTAGCGGGTTTGCGTGGGTTTGTGCTTGTTTGTGCTTGGCTAAGCAATGTGCAGCAATACGCAAACCTGCGCAAACCTGCTTTCAACTGCTTAAAAAAGCCTTAGTCACTCTGTATGTGAGGGCCCTTGTTCTGCTCAGGGGCAAAATAAAACACATCTGTAAGTCTCGAACCCTGGACCTTGCACACACTACACAACATGAAGTACCACTAAGCCACGGTACATATACATCAAGTTGGTGCTTAAATAATTATATCATGCATCAGAATGAGTGAATGTAAAGGAAAATTAGGAATACCATACCATACAACTTGTTCTGTGGATGTTGACCAACAGTTGCTGTGGGATTACATTACATGAATGTGATAAGAGAAGCAGCCATTCTAAAAGGAAATAATGTTACACCATCACTTTCAACTGCTTAAAAGTGCCTTAGTCACTCGGTATGTGAGGGCCCTTGTTCTGCTCAGGAGCAAAATAAAACACATCTGTAAGTCTCGAACCCTGGACCTTGCACACACTACACAACATGAAGTACCACTAAGCCACGGTACATATACATCAAGTTGGTGCTTAAATAATTATATCATGCATCAGAATAAGTGAATGTAAAGGAAAATTAGGAATACCATACCACACAACTTGTTCTGTGGATGTTGACCAACAGTTGCTGTGGGATTACATTACATGACTGTGATAAGAGAAGCAGCCATTCTAAAAGGAAATAATGTTACACCATCACTTTAAAACCCCACACAGTATCACAGCAGGACAACCACTGGCATATCTGTTTAGGGCAGAGGCCATACCTCCCAACTGTCCCTAATTTTCAGGGATGTCCCTGATTTTGACACAAATTTTAGCTCTGTCCCTCTGAATCCCTCCGAAAACTACTGACTTTGGCCAGAAAGTTGGTGAATTGCACTTAATGAATAATGACAATAATTAAGAGTTAGACACTTCTTTTACTTCTGAAAAGGTGTATTAATTCATATGCTCTGATTCTCTCAATGTCTCAACTTAATGGCACTAATATTTTAAAAGTGTCCCTGATTGTCCCTGACTTTTTCTTGACTTTTCCCTGAATCTGTTCAAATATGTACCTGATTGGTTGAGAGGTCTGGCAGAGGCAGAAACATAGAGGCATATCAGCCTTTCTGCTGTTACACACTGTGCAAATAGCTTTGGAAGGAGTTTTGGAAGCATACCTTTATGTAGGAATACAACACTGAAATACAAATGGATGTAGCCATGTACTGGTAGCAACCAACTATAAGAATGTCATTGCTCTATTGCTGAAATGACCTGTGCAGTGCACAGACAAAAAATAACAGGCTATTCTCTGGCTATCATGTGGATAGGTCCACAGTTGGGAGTTACGCAGAGAGACTACTTGCCTTGATAAACTAACATGTACACAGCAACCCTGTAAGTCCAGCAAGATAAAATCCACACAATACTACTTACGCTCTCTGTACTTCTGCAGCCCTACCCAAATGAAGAATATACTTGTGTGTGCAGGGTCTACCAAGGATGTAGGTAAGCATACTCACTGTACTGAAATGTGTCCAGTTTTTCTGAGCAGCTTGTGCTAATGTCAGCACTAAATAAGCACAAACTGTTTAGAACTGAGTAAATGAATATTCACAGTATAGCAGTTCACAAACAATTCTTGTGCCAAAGGAATACATCTCTATAAATAGCTTTGTATGGCAGTTAATTGTAACAGCTGAAAAGAAAGTACATCTTTCCATGTATCTTGGGGTAGCATTTGGAGGGGTGAGTACATTTCTACACTGACAAGTGGGTACTGGAAGCAGCAACATTAGGTCCGAGTACAAAATGTAAAACTCTGGCTACACCCCTGGCTTCTGATATAAGAACTATACCAACCTTCTGTCTTAAACAATGATGTCCACACCAAACAAGGATGATCTCCATCTTGGAAAGCTGAAAGGGCCATGCCTACATGAGTCAGCAATTTATAGTACTGGGTTGCTATGACAGTGATTACTGCAATTACTACACAGCAGGCTGCATGCAATTAGCAAATGGTGGCCACTAACTGGTGCAGAGGCTATCACATGCTCATGTGCAAATTCCTACAAAAGCAGGCTGCAATCTCTGCCAACAAACTCATTCACTCTGTTGCAGAGTCTGACAGAGAGAGAGAGACAGAGAGAGAGAGAGAAAAGGAAAAATAAATATTACCAAATCATACAAAGGAAAGGTATGTGACACATATGTATTTACTGGCATGTAGTAGAAGTTATTGAAGAATAGTCTACATAATGTGAACCATTCATATGTGGCAGCAGTACTTCTTTATGCACAGATGTTCTTCTTAACTACTGCTATGGACAATACTGTGTGTACTTGTGGGCAGTGGGACATACCTGTGAAATGTGTAGCTCAGCATTAAATGTCAAAGATCTGATCCATGTTGTCTGTGTTCTGTACAGTAGTGTGGCCAATGGCTGTTGGGGGGATTAGCGCTAACGTTATATAAACATGGGTGTGACAGAACAACACATGCATGATAGTCATATTAAAGTGTAGCTTAGCATTAGCAACTGCTGTAGCAGTCTAGTATGCTTATCTAACATCTGTTACCATATATGCCCCCCTAATGTTAGTGTGTGTTCATATGTGACACCTGTTTGTGTTACAGCAAGGCCCAACATTTCAGCTGTGAGGTCCAGGGACTTACAACAGTGTGGACCTTGTGTGTGTATGCCACACACATACAGAGAAATATATATGTGTCATATATATTCACATCTGTATATGTGCATAGATCAGGGGACATATTGCAACTGTTTGTGAAGGGGAGATATATATGTTGGTGAAGGTTAGTATGCACATATTTGTATGTAGGTTTTAGTGTGTGACAAACAAGACAGCATACAGTGCTGGTATATGACATGTGGTGGTTAAACACTGTGGGTGGTTTGTTCAGTTTGCAATGATGAAGCCGGTAAGGCCTGCTAAAGCTACCTTGGCTGTGAACACCTTCAATGCATTTATCACAAGACTGTGCAATTTTATTACATTATTGTACACCTTACATCTTTTGTATAATTGATATTCTCACTATGAAATGTGAAATGTATATGTGCCTACATGTATATGTATATGTAGACAAATGGATGTGTATATGTATGTATGTATATATATATATATATATATATATATATATATATATATATATATATATATATATATATATATATATATATATATATATTTATATATATATATATTTATATATACTCATACACACCGACATATACTTGTTGCAATAGATTCTCTGTACTGTTGACTGAATGTGATGGTCAATATGTTTGTGAATACGTCAAAGATATGTATGTGTGGGATAGCTTACTGGGAAACTGTTTATGTTATGGTATTATGGGTCCTTGCTTTGATCCTAGCAAAAGCTGTATATTATGTTGCTAGGCAGAACAAGTGCTATTGCATACAGTGTGATTAAGTCCCTTAGTTTTAACTAGGGTGTGTCATTGTAGGCTAAAGCACTACATCTATGATTATTGATTGGTACTGATGTTGTATGCAAATCCTGTGAGTACTGTAGTACTACTTGAAGCTCTGGGCCTGCACAGCAAAGTATGGTGTATGTCCACATTGCTTGCATCCACTGTTTTGTGTGGTTCCTGCATTCATCACAGATTACATTTCTCAAGATTAAGGTTGTGTAAGTACTGACACACAGTACTGTATAGTACACACTGAAAGCTTATCTGGGTTATCATACCTTTGCGTCCTGTAATTATGTGTGATGTGTGTGTGGGTATGTCTGTAACATGTCCTTTGACATATGTCTGGTAAAACATATAACTGAGTATCTAGCAACATTCATAGTGTACTACAGCAGTATGTGACCTATATTCCCAATTGTGCACATATTTTGGCCATGGGTTTGGCATTAGCAAGTTGTGTGGTATAATAGTAATACATTTACTGGACCTTACACTGATTGTGATGGATGGTATATTTCTTTATACATCAGCTTGATGTATATCTGCTGTGGCTAGGTGGTGCATCGTGTTGCATACAGTGTACCAGATACTCTTGTATAGTCTTATATAATTATTTCATTTTGTTGCTGTGCAGAACATGGTTCATTAGATAGAGAGTGAGCAAGGCACTTTCAAGCAGTTGTGGGGTGAGCAGTGATAAGTGTCAGTTACAGTGTTTCAGTCTTGGTTAGCTTATAGGTTGCTATATATGGCAGTTCAGTGATATCTGTACTGTATAATGTTAAATGTGCCATATGACTTGCTCAGACATATTTTTGTATTTATGTCTTCCAGGGATCATGGCCCATCGCAGGAACCTGAGTTACAGTAGTGCTGAAGATGATATCATTACTAGCAGTATGATTCAGCACTACTGTCTCATGTTCTCACAAACCAGCCAGGACCAGCAGGAGCGTACTGCAATGTGACAAGATGTTGTCTGCAGGGGCAATGAAGTAGGCCTGCATAACCGGACATATGAGCAGGTATGCCACCACTGCAGTGATCTTCTCAGACATGTCCATCAGCATGCTGCTGATGTGAGTAGACAACAGCTTGCAACAGGAGGTGGTGTTAATATCCACCCCCCCCTCACCAGAGTGGAGGAGCTACTCATGAGCCTGGTGGCACCTGCCCAACAACAACAGCAGCAGACATACACCATGATGGAGGTTGGAGCCACCCAGCAACACACATGGAGTATGCAGGCAACATGGCATACCTGTAGACTACTGTTATCTGTATTGGTAGATCATGCATATGTGAGATGTGGAGTGTGTCATTCAACGATGTGGAGCCTGTTTGTTGTGCAATATTGATCGTTTGGAACATAATCTGCAGCCCTGTGAATGTAAACTGTTGTTGTACTGTAAGATTGCAAACACACAGTAGCAATGCCATAGTTGTGGCCCCGGCAAACTCTCTCATCTCTATGTAGGTCCCTCTGGGGTGACATCAAAGCAGCGGACAGATGCTAGTGAGTGTGTTCTACATCTATTATTGTAAATAAAAAGTGCATGTCATAGTTAAGGTGTAGGCCATGTACACATTACACATAATATACCTGAGGGGTAGAGGCCTATCCTGGGGCATTTAAACACTCTGCAATGCACTACACATTCATGTCAGGGAATGCTCCTTATCAGCCTCCTTACAAACTCACATAACAAATGGTTGTGAAATGGTGAATTTATCCAAGGTAGTACAGTTCCGGCACAGCATGATTAGTACTGGTTTGTGAAACATTTGTAGCCTTGAATGACCAACTGATGCTTCATGATGATGGCCTATGGTACTATACCCCATCCAGTTATTGTAACCACAGTACTACACATAGCTGTAATTGCTACACACCATAATGATGCGTGTGTGCACACATATGCACCTCTAAACAGTATGCATACCAGTCACCATTTGCACAACTGACACATATATGTCTTGTGATGCTATTGAGTGGCTAGGTCATATGACACATATTGGGTATGTGTAGTGTTTAAATATGCAGTTGTGTTTTAGCATGCCATGTCATGGATGAGACTGGCATGTCCACAAAATGGTCTACACTCACCATAAGTACCGTACATTGGGTATGTGGCCGAATGGTATATCATCAATTATCCATGCACCACTGATGATGTTGTGTGAATACTCATCATGCATGTGCTAAAAATGTGTCCACAATTATTTTCTAAAGACACAGAGGCTGTAATCAGCACTGGATACCTATATGACACACAGATACACATCCAGCAGTGGTATGTACACCTGTGAGTTATGGTGCACAGTACATTACAGGGTTATGAATACCTGCACAGCAATATTTTGTCCATGTATGCATTGTGTTCCAGGAGGAGGGCCATCACCTAATAACAAAACACATGCATCATAGCCATGTATACTGTTAGTAACAAGGACTGACTACACTTGCACTGCATACTGTTGAGCAACACATGTCCTGCATGCTGACGTGTGATATGACTATTTTGCTTGTGATACTGTACCCCACCATCACCTGCTATTGTGTATGTTCTGTGATTGCTGGTGTTGTGTGTGTCTGCTTTAGGGAGGAGTGTAGTTTTGTGTGTGTGTGCATGTGTGCATGTGTGCATGTGCGCATGTATGCATGTGTGCATGTGTGAATGTGTGCATTTGCGCATGTGTGCATGTGTGCAAGTGTGAATGTGCACACGTGCACATGTGGTCTGAAGTCATGTTCAGGTCTTAAAGTGTTTTTCCTGTTTTTCTCTCACAGGTGCTGAGGCAGGACTGGTTCAGTACAGCAGGGAACCTGATGTCACTGAGACAGACAGTGATGATGAGAATATGTGTGTTGAGGCACAGGCAGGTTTGTCAGGGTCTGCTGTTGGGCCACCAATTGACAGTACACAAGTCTCCACCCCATCCATGCACGCAGTCATACTGCCTGTACATCCATCATCACCATTGCCCTTAGCTGAGTGAGGGTGTATGGTTGGCACTGGCCAGGACAGTGTGGTATCTATGGCACATGTATCAGGACACAGCAGCCATAGCCAGATGTCTGGAATGGTACCACATAGGCAGATGCCCAGGGGTTGTCGTCAGAGCACTGCTGGTCATCATGCTCCTGGCAGACGTGCCACACCTCTTTCTACCACACGCATGGCCCAGGCTGTCATGGAGGCACAGACACGAATGGAGCGGTACACCAGACAGTGGCTAAGGGCACAGAGGGCTAATTACACCTTTGTAATTGACAGTATCTGTGATCTAGAAGGTGCCATACGTAACTACACTGAGGTCATTGATAGACATTGGGGTGAGACATTGGATGTCCTCCACAATGTCATGTCCATGTGTCAGGACAGTGCTGGATGGTTGAGACGTGGACATGGATGTATGCCAGCAACATCAGCAGCTGGAGGTCACCGTGGATGTCCAGCAAGGCACAGCCACTCCCGTAGTGCCAGTACCAACCCCAACAATGTTGGAGGGGGCTGTCCATAGACCGTCCTAGCAGACCAAGTGCACATGGCTAGTCCCAGCAGGGACCTGGATCCAGTGGACATATGTCAACCTCTTCAGATAGTACCCGATCTGGATTAGTACCTGATACTGTCTGTAGCACCCCTGCAAGGCACAGGTTCCATATCCGTGGCCAGAGACCTTGATCTGTAAAGCCTGTCAGGTACAGTCTGTAGCTGTCTCACAAATCCCCGTATATGACAGCCACATGGTGGAACTGTCTGCATGCAGACAAACACACATAAACCAGAAACCTAGGGCAAACACATACCTGCACACATTACATCAACATTGGCCCATAACAGTACTCGTGGCTCTCACACACTCACACACACATGTCGATTGTAGGACTCAGTGTACGCCTCCGGCAAACCAACAACACACCCTGTGCATATGATGAAAGCTGTGCCACCTCCTGTTATCTGTAACATTGATGCAGGAACAGGTTAACATTTTGCTGATGCTCAGGGTGACTTTAATAAAGTATAGCAATGGTTGGATGTGTAGCATGTTGTCAGCAGTAAAGTGTAATGATATCCTTGACGGTATAGCTGAGCAGGCATGATGCATTAAAGCTGTAATTAGCAATGTTGTATTGTTTTCACCAGTGTTTATTCCAATTGTGTTTTGTTTGCCCATGTGCCACTTGGCTGATGTGTGTAGTTGTGTCAGCATGCGTTATACAGTGGACAGTAAGTGTGGGGTGTGTGCAACACAGGTTTTCAGGTGTCCATTTGTGAACATGGTGGTGATGCAATGTCTGCATGTACATGCATATTGGACACATGGGCAAGGTGATATGCTCTGTATTGGCCAGTGTTAACACTCCATAGTTTCTATTGGTGGCCAGTATGCATTGTACTACACACCTTTTGGAACTTGAATACACATGTGTGTGTGTATGACACGAGTTGACACTGTGCTGTGGGTGATGCTGTTGTTGCTATCTGTCATTGGTTTGCATTACTAAGGTTAACACTGTACCAGCTGCATAATCCTTTAGTAATGCACACTGTTCACCTACAGGGTTGCATGGACCATGCTATCACAAACACAAGAAATTCTCACATACAGTAAAAGTGCATTAGTCTCATGGACCCCTGCCATAAACTAAATATATAATAGAAGGTGTGAAGTTGTACCAAAAAAGAGTTACATACCAAGAAGGGATAACCTCTCTGGTCAGTATCATTGGGAAAATACAATCCCTCAATAAACATACAAGGCAAGCTTCATAATACAAAATGGCAAGGATTCCAAAGACAACACTAAAGCTTTCTTTAGTGTTGTGTATAATCTACAGGGGAAATCTCAGATTGGGTCACAGTTAATGCAAATGGTCACAAAGTACACATATCTGACTGACATTACCAATTTCTTGTCAGAGAGTTTGAATGTGGATTTCACCACCCTGTTGTTACACAAGGGCCGCATTTCCAGACCTGAAGAATGTAAAACCTGATGATTCACAGACACTCTAGTTAAAACATCTCTTTACCAAAGTCCAAACCACAGTGGCAATGGTACTGGACAGTGTCCCTGGCTGTGTCATACACAAGCTGACATATGAAGTCACCACTCACCTAAACTCTCTGTCCAGATGCAGCCTCTATACAGGTTACATACTTGTGGAATGACGCACGGTAATGGTGTTCACAGTCCACAAGGGTTGAGCTACACCGTCTTCTATCTGGCTTGGTCTACTAACCTTCAAACCTGGGCTGACCCTCTAATATACTTATTCCTAAACCTGTCCACCCTCGTCACACCCAGTGCAAATGTTAACATAAATTGATTAAGGGTAGAACTACAACAGATTCTGGAAACTCTCACCCTATAAGCCAGACAAATGTTATTGGGAAGGCTATGGAGCACAGCATTATGGAACTCATTAACAGAGACATTATGAACCTGCAAACACTGCACTATACCCACTTTGGCTCTCTAAAGGCCAGATCATGGCTCCTACACCTAGTAGACTTCAAGCCAGTTAACAAGGCTATAGGTCAGGGAGAGGAGGTCCACACAGCCAAGCTATAGCTCACCAGCAATTCATACCCATCCCACATTCTGGTATTATACATAACCTCAACAGACTGACCATAAACGATTGTTAGATGATGGATTGACAACTGACACACAGATGTAGGAAACACAGTAACATTTGCAGCCTCCATGTACAATTTTATGCCAGTAACAAGTGTTATTCACCTGCACTCAATCCTGGGACCACTCCTGTTTGGTATATAGCTTTCTTAGGAACAAGCAAACACAGTAGTGATATGTCTGCCTATGTTTGATGAAAATGCATACTGTGGGCTATACTTTATTCTGCAGATGACACACACATCCTCCAAAAGAGTATCATAGAGACAGATACCTGGTGTCAAACTCATGCTGTAAAGCTATAAGCCAAAGAAAGTATAGTTACCACTTTTAGAAAACAAAGTATCCCCAGAGTACAACATAGGTAGTAGCCCCCAAAATGTGGAACAGGTACTAATGTATACATAGAGCCATGTGTTTAGTCATCTCTCCTTTGATAATCACATTACCAAAGGTTTTGGAAATCCCTCTGTGGAGAACATAAGCAATAAAGGGTTTGCATGCAGATCAACAGAGGTTGTTGCACACCTATAATGATTAGTCATCTTTGCTAAACTTTGCTTGCTTTGGAACAGGATTCAAATATACCTCAAGCATAAACCCTCACATAAACTCTTCAATAGAAACCGTGATGGATGTGAAACAGAAGACATAGCCCAGGGATCACTGCAGTGGCTAAGCTTGTCACTAGCATACAGAAGTGACCTAATGTCTGGAAAGCACCAACACACCCTGGCAAAGATAACAGATACGTTTATGGAGAAAGCAGAGTACCCACCTATGAAATAATTGAGGTCACATGTATGTATGTATATGGCTTTGCCCCACAGCTACCTTGCATGTGTAATGCACATATAGTTGTCATTGTGATATGTCATACACTAGAAAAATCAAAACCCACTCTACATTGACCAATGGTGTCTCAGACTGGAACACACACACACAGTCAGCAAGTGCATGATTCAAACTCCTTTCTGAGTACATTATGATACTACAGCAGTACAAATGCACACAACGCACTATACACATTTCTGGGATGTCACCTTTCCACAGGTATATTTGTAGGATGGTGACATCATCAGACTTGTCATAGATGAGTATACCACTTTTAAGGGGTTTGAGCATTCTCCAAAAGAGTTGCTCCTCCCCCAGGGAGACACACATAGTTGGCAAGTGCAGGATTCTAACACCTACCTAACTACATTATGATACTACAGCAGCATGCATTTACACGATGCGCTATCTACATTATTGAGATTGCCCTTTTCCACAGGTATATTTGTAGGATGGTGACATCATCAGACTTGACAAAGATGAGTATACCACTTTTAAGGGGTGTGAGTAGTCTCCAAAAAGGTTGCGCTCTCCCCAGGGAGAGACAGACATGCACACACACACACACACACACACACACACACACACACACACACACACACACACACACACACACACACACACACACACACACACAGTTGGCAAGTGCGGGGTTCTTAATCCAAACTAAGTACGACTTTACACTTCAGAAAACAATATGGAGTTACAGGGTGCAATACAGGCATTACTTGCTGACAGTTTGCCCAATGTTTTTTTCACATTTGCTAACCTCAGCAGGCTTATCTTACTAGGTGTATTGTGAGTGTATTGTATACATAGGCCATGACTATATCATATATGGGTTGATGCACCACATGCTGGCACACACAGGGTCAAACTGGTGGCTAAGCTCTGTTAACCCAGCACTGGACAATACAGTCAAGAGGAGTAGGGTCATACATCCACAACACCAACAGTCCCACATAGACCTACAATATAAGCACCAGCAAAACACACACATAAATACACATTACCATACTTGGAGAATACAAATATTAATCTGAAAAAGAGAGAGTGTCCTCCTAAGCAGACAAGCAAGCAACATGCACCTTCAAGCACACACCAAAAAACACATAATACACCAAAGCAGTGTGCCTCACAACAGGCCCTAAGGCAAAACAGCATACCCAACACGCTAGTAATAGGTGACTTCATAGTCAGGCACACAGATGTTCCTCTCACTCAACTGAACAAGGGGAAGGTTACTGTCAGTTGTCTGTCAGGTGCTATGATTCGCCACATAACACAAGCACTTACATCACTCCAGAACAGGTACATATATGATGTGTTCTTTGTACATGTCAGTGTGAATGATCTGAGACATACCTCCCAGGACAACATGACAGGAGATATATAGTAGCTTTATGATCATGTAGCCCAGGCTGGTAATGACCCTGACCTTGAGTAGCATCTTACCTTCACCTACATGATACTGCAATATAACAGAAAGATGATAAACTTCAACAATTGGCTGAGCTTCTGTTGTCATTCAAAGGGGATCCAGTCTCCGTCTGCCTGTAATGACATGATAGACAAGCCTCGTTGCTTTGCTACAGATGGTTTGCACCTGCCACCCCTATGCTTCTGAATACTGGCCAAGGCTCTTGCTGTCCCCATATTACCTTTTTTAGGTAAGGCTCGAAGGTAGGTTCATAGGTAGGTACTAGGCTATCGGCCCTGGGGCCTATACAAGCCCAGTCAAAAAGGTACCCTGGCTTTTGCAACCCAAGAAATTTATTTTCCTGTGCCACTGTCGAGCAGAGACAGAGAAGTAATCCCCGGGGTGAATTTCCTATTTCCCATCCAATCATCAAGATGTTTCTTGAAGAGTGCTAATGAGGAGTTTGTTTGATATAGATAGGTAGTTTATTCCGGAGTATGGATAGTCTCTGGGACAGGAATCTATCTCCCCGGCATGTTCTGTTTATTGTGGTGACAAGGTTTAGGTCCCTAGAGCATGTAGCTCAGAGGGATTGGGATTTCTTTAAGTGGAGCATGTCCAACAGCTCTGGGTTTGACATAGCTTGTATGTTAGGCAGAGATCACCTCTGAGTAGGCGATATGTGACAGAGTAAAGCTGGAGTGGTTTGAGACAGTCTGTGTAGGGCATGTGTTTGAGGCCAGTAATCCTCTTTGTGAGGTATTTCTGTGGCCTTTCCAGTTGTTGTAGATGTCTTGAGAGGTACATACCAAAAGGGGCATTGTACTCTATAATGGATCTAATGAGTGATGAGTAGAGGGGAGCAATGACCTCTTTTTTTTTGCATGAGAAACCTTTTGTGATGAGGTGTGCCACATAGAAGGATTTCCTGACTACTGTGGGTGACGATGTGACTATCAAAGGAGAGACTACTGTCCACCTGTGGCCCAAGGTCTCTTATCACACTTTCGGTGTTAAGTATACTACCGCCTATGTTGTAGTTCATGAGTAGAGAGTTTTTACCAAAGGGGATGACAATGCACTTTTTGGCATTGAGCTTGAGGCTATGGCTTTGACACCAGGCATCTGTTTCAGTGAGGCCCTTTTGTAGGATGTCCACATCATTAGAAGTTTCGATTATGGCTCCTAGTTTGCAGTCATCTGCGAACTTCATTAGCCAAAGACCTTCTGTTTTAGCCTGTACTTCAGGGAAGTAGATACCAAATAGGACTGGACACATGACTGAACCCTGTGGTACTCCACTTGTCACTGGTCTGAAGTTGGATTTGGAGTCTGCTACTTTCACAGTGTGGGTTCTGTCAGTGAGCCAGTTGGCAACCCATCTTGTGACATAGGGATTTATACCTAGTTTAGTGAGTTTATCTATAATTCCAGAGTGGGGGATGATGTTGAAAGCCTTGGCAAGATCTAGATAGGCTGTGTGAACCACCTTACCCTTGTCTACGGCTTTAGTGACTGCTTCAAAGAAGTCTATCAATTTTAGGAGACCTGATCTGCCTTTTACAAACCTGAACTCTCTGGGGTCCAGAGTTTAGAGATTACCAATGTCTTTGTTTATAAGTTCCATGATGATACGTTCCATGGCCTTGCAGACCAGGCTCATCAGACTAATGAGGCACTAGTTCCCGGGGTCCGTGGTGGCTACCCCCTTGTGTAGTGGGATAATCGTCGCTGTGCGCCATTCAGCAGGCACAAAGCCTGAGGTGAGGCTATGATTGAACATGGTACTTAGGTGTGGTGCCAGTTTGTTTTGTAGTTCGTGTAGAATGCAGCCTGGGATGTTGTTTGGTCCCATTGTTGCTGTGTTCCTGGCTTTGGAGAGTGTGGTTTTTACCTGTGCAGCCATGATGACAGGAACTTTGCATTCTTCCGGTATATAAGATGGGGTCTTTCGTTGGTGAGAGTGGGGTAAAGTTAGCACTGAACCTATCTGCCAGGATGTTGGCAATATCAGTTGGGTCTGTATATTTAGTGCCATTGTGCTGTAAGTCAGAGCAGATCTGAGTGTTGCCATTGAGATTCTGGACATAGCTATAGAATGCTTTGTGGTTGTCTTTAGAATCAGTGGTGATTTTGTTTTCGTAACTAACTTTGGAGGATTTTATCAGGGATCACAGCTTCTTACTGAGGCTGTCCAGGGAGCTCCTCCACTCATGGGATTTTACCCTCTTTTGCAACAGTTTCTTCCTTCTTTTGTACAGTTTGTTTATGGCAGGGTCCACCAGATTGGCTTCCTTTTCTTGGAGGATAGCGTCTTGGTTCTGTTTGGGATAGCATGATCCATGCACTCATGTAAGTGCTTATAAAGTGCAATTGTGTAGGGTTCAGTAGTTGTAAGTGTATTGTCCATCTGCATGGGTGTCATGAAGTTCACCACTTCTGTCTTAAGAAGCATGAAGTTGGCTTTGGAGAAATTTTTTAACATGGTTTCCTTAATGGGGGGGGGCAGAATGTGGATATATAGGGTAATTAGCTTATGGTCAGATCGGACCAATGAGGCATTGACTTCAGGTGTGGAACACCAGTCACTCAGGACAAACCAAACCCCGTAACCAACACAAATAACCACAAAGTAAGCTAAATGCTACTCATTGCCAGAAGTCTCAGCCTCCAAATGCACACACTCAAGGCACTTCTCAGTATGGACAATATTACTATCTGTGCTGTAACAGAAACCTAGTTCTCGGCACCAGAGAGCACACCAGCACTACCAGGATACTGTTCATTCCATACCTTCCGGCATCAGAACCTGGATCATAGCACATAGGGTGGGGATGTATCCATATTCATCAAGGATACCTACACCTCTCTCTACATCCTCTCTACAGGATATGTACCCACAGAATGTTGCACAGCAATGTTCTTCCCACTCCACAGGGGTGGGGCCACAAAAGACCCTTAGTATTCATGCTCTATGAGCCTGACAAGTCTGATCTGCAAGGCAATGGAGCCAATCATAATGGAAGTCAACAATAAAGACATTGGGAAAACTTCACACAGTTGAGAACACCCAGTTTGGCTTCGTCAAATCCAGATCACACCTCCTGAACTGGGTGCATTTCTTTGAGACAGTTACCCAGGCTACAGATGATTGAAAGGAGCTCCACACAGCCTACCTATACCTCACTTAGGCCTTTGACACCATTCCCCAGTCAGGTATCATAGATGAACTCACCAACCTGGGCATGAATCCATACATCACAAGATGGATTGCAAGCAAGCTCACAGATAGATCACACAAATTAAGAGTTGCTGGCTACAAGTCAGACTCTACACCGGTAACAATTGGTGTCCCCCAGAGTTCAGTCCTGGGGTCCCTCCTGTTTGGTATAGACTTCACAAAAATACATGCCAACACAGGAGGGTTGTAGTTGACTAATTTTGCTGGGAACTGTAAAAAGTGTTTGCCATAATATATTCCCCGGATGACACAAATATTCTCCAGAAGGGACTCTGTGAGACAGATGTGTGATGTCAGAATCATGGCCTCAAGCTCAGTGTGAAAGAATGCATAGTAATCCCCTTTGGGGAAAACAAAGTACCCACAAACTACCACGTAGGTGTTACCCCCTAAAAACTGACAAGGTAATAAGGGATCTGGGGACATAAGTAGATAGTCATCTTTCCTTTGACAACCATGTTGCCAAAGTGATTAGGAAATCCTATGTGGCCCACCTAATCAACAAAGGATTTGCATCAGGATCAAAAGAGGTAGTGGTGGCCCTCTACTCTTAAGTCATCAGACCCATCATTGAGTACAATGCACCATTTTGGATGTACTTGACTAAGCATATCCAGCAGCTGGAGAGAACACAGAGGTACCTCACCAAGAGGATTACTGGCCTCAAACAGTTGTGTTATGCAACACAACTGGTAAAACTAAATCTGTTCTCTGTTGCGTACCACCTACTCAAAGGCACACTCTGCCTAACATACAGAGCCATGTTCAACACATAACTGTTGAACATGCTCCAACTACGGATAACAAAATTCAGTTGCACTACACACTCCAGGGATATGAACCTCACCATAACAACAAATACAACATGCTGATGGGATAGAGTTCCATCCCAGACACTTGCCTTACTGTGGAAGAGAGTCCTAATGTACATCAGACAGAGCCCCTCACTGACACTCTTCAATAGGAGCCTTGATGAGTGGATGGGAAACAGACAATTCACACCAGGCATCACATCAGCAGCCCCACTAGAAAGGGGCTTAGGGTACTGACTATTAGAACTAGGGCTTAGGAGACTACCCAATGGGGTGGTGAAAGCTGCACAACTTGCCTAGGATAATATATGCCTTCATGAAGATAGTCTACTGCATACCTATGAACCTATGTGACAGGTACATATCTACAGATAGTAGATGTGTACTTCATTGTACAGTCATGTTGTACAGCAGGCACATGCACCACATACACTGTAATGCTTACAGATACTGGAGGCTATTATGTACAGTGGGTGAGATGTGCACCTCATGTCTTTTGTGCATTGGGATGTGTGCTGGGTGGGACAGTCCTGGATGGCTCCCTGTCATGGTCACCCACTTACACACATCCCTGCCCATCCATCTTTGGCTTATTATACGGTGTTCCCCCTACATATATATATATATATATAGGTACATAGGTAGGTAATAGGCTATCTGCCTGAAGGCATATATTAGTATGGCCAGAGTGTGCAGCTATCACCACACATGGGGTTAGTTCCCTAGGCCTCTGTGTAGTAGAGCTGATGAAGTGATCCATGGTGTGACAGTTCAGTTTCACATACACTCATCAAGGCTCCTCTGGAAGAGTGTCAGTGAGGGACTCAGCTTAATGTAGGTTGGGAGCCTGTTCCAAAGCAAAGGAATTCTGTGAGTTAGTAATGTATCCCTCCAACATGTTCTATTTATGGTTGTGATGATGATATCCCTAGAGCATGTGGCACAGTGAGCTTGGGTTTACTTCAGATAGAGCATGTACATCAGTTCTGCATTGGACATGGACCTGTCTGTTGGGCAGAGATTGCCTGAGTAGAGAGTATGCAACAGAGTACAGATTGAGTTAACTTCAGTCTTGTTGCATGGGGCAACTGTCTGAGGCAAGTAATCCTCTTGTTGAGGTACTTCAGTGGTCTTTCCAGCTGCTGAAAGTGCATAGTCAGATTCATCGCAAGTGTGCCGTGATACTCTGATGGGTCTGATGACTGATGAGTAGAGGGAACCTCCTTTGACCTACATGCAAAGACCTTGGCAATTTGTGGGAACACATAGCATGATTTTCTAACCACTTTATCAATGTGTTTCTAGAAGTAGAGATTACTATCCACATGTGTCCATAGATCCCTTATTATTACCTCCATATTTAGGGTGTTGACACCTATGTGATATTTGTATGACTGTAGCTCGAAGCCATAATTTTGACACCACATCTGTCTGACTGAGTCTCTTTTTAAGGATGTCTCTGTTGTCCCAAACATCGATTATGACAACCTTTTTGCAGTCATCCACAAACTTTACTAACCATAGCCCTCGTGTGTTTCACTGTATTTCTGAAAAGTATACACCAGACAAGAGGGGTCCCAGGACTGAGCCATGGGGGACAGCAGTTTTTACCAGCTTACAGTCCAACAGGGAGACCACAATTCTTACCTTGTGGGATCTATCTGTGCTCCAGTTGGCAATCCATCAGATGACATATGTGTTTATGCACAGGTTGTTGATTTTGTGGATACGACATGTGTGTGGGATGTTGGAAAAGGGCTTTTCAAGGTCTATGTAGGCCATGTGGAGCTCATTTCATTGATGTATATCCTGGGTAACTGCCTTTAAACTATCTAGCAGGTTGAGTGGCCATGATCTGCCCATGACCAAACCAAAATGGGTAGGGTTGGGTGTTTGTAGGCTCCCAATAGCTCTGTTTATGAGTTCCATAATGATGGACTCCATGGCCTTGCAGATCAGGCTTATTAGGCTTATAAGACAATAGTTCCCATGGTCTGTTGTGCACCAACACTTGTGGAGTGTGCCAAATGTTGCTGTAACCCATTCAACAGTTTCATATCCTGTACAGAGGGTGAGTCTCAACAGACTGTTCAGGTGCAGGGTCTGTTTGTTTTGGAGTTCATATATGACACAGAAAGGGACACCATGTCATCCCATAGACACCATGTTTTTAGGTTTGGATAGAGCTGTTTAACCATTGTATATGTGATTTCTGGCTTTTCACAATCTGCAGGTATGGTAATGGGCCCTTTTGTCAGTGAGAGGGGGGTAAATATGTATGAACCTGTCTGACAAGATGTTGGCAATGTCAGTCATGTACATGTATTCATTTACTCTTTGCACTGACTCAGAACATATATGAGTTTACATTGATATTTATGACATAGCTAAAGAAAGCTTCATGGTTCTCCATGGACTCTTTGACAATATTTTTGCCAGAACATGGCTTGGATAATGTTAGGAGTGCTCATTGTTTCTTGATGATACTGATCAGAGATTTATTGATCTTCTTTGGATTTTCACTTTCTTTGAACAACTTAAGTACTTGTAGTACATAGTTTGATTATGACAGGGGTACAATATATTATATGAGTCTGTTTTCATATCATTGTGTGCGCAAGGCAGGATTGGTGAATAGTGACAAATGTCTGGAGTAAGAACTGCAACTGCCAGATATGTGTGGCCCACTGCTGTACTCAGACATGGCCTAAGTGTGTGAGCATGCCCAATATGACCTTTCAGTTTGTTGCTGACTGACATTTGCTTCATTGTGTGAGCATGCCCAGTATGACCTTTCAGTATGTTGCTGACTGAAATTTGTTAAATTTGTTTGTGTGTGAGCATGCCCACTATGGGCATATATACTATATGTGTGTGAAAAATCAAGTTGTTTTTTACTTCAGGGCTCACCTTTGTGTTGTACATCGACAGGAAGCAGGCTGTGCCTGCAGGGTTTCCATGAGTCAATTTGCATAGACTTATGAACATTTCTACATACGGGGGGGGTAGCTATTTTTGTACATTTCTACCCGGGAGGGGCACACCTGATTGTTACTGTGGGTGTACATAGGATGAGGGGTATACCTGACACTTATACACATTTGCTAGGCCTGCACTGCTATGTCAGGTACTCCATTTCAGTCTGTACTGTTGCCTATCATACTGGCTTGAGGCATACCACTGTACTACAGACCTTAGCTTCCAATTACATGCATATTAGTTTGTAACTTCATAGCCTACCCAACCCACATCACACTGCCTGGCCTGCTGTTATCTGTCTGTATAGGCCTGGGGGGAGGTTAATCATATGCCTCTTCAGAGGGCATGATACAGCATTTGTTTATGTTTGTGTTTGTCTACAATTGTCCTGCTGGCTGTGACTATTAGGTATGTGACCCCCCCCCCAACTGGTATGTGTGAGTGACTTAAGTTGTGTCTGTGCCAGTGAAATGCTGTCATGGCTTACTGGTTCAGTACTGTGACTATAGTGCACAGTTTCCTGAGTTCAAGCCCTGTCACTGCTTTTCATTTTCCTGCTGGGCAGACCTGACTGGTTAAGGAACAGTAAAGCAGGTGTGAGCGTGTTTACTCGACTTTGCTCGACTTTGCCCGACTTTGCCCAACATTGCCCGATGTTGCGCTGGTTAGCACGGTGCGCAGCTATGCACAATTGTAATTAAATATGCTCAATACTGCTAAAATGTGCTTAGCAGTGCTTTATATTGCTTAAAATAGGGCATTCGTGCATCAGGTGGTGCTGCAGGGCTGCCTATGCCGGATGCACATAGTACACTCCCTATACATGCTTGAAAACAGGTAGTGTCAAGTTAGGCATCCCTTTTACTGCATGCGCGAGTCAGAGAGAGGTGTCATTTCCAGGGTTCCTACTAAGTCAGTGTATGCGCTATGTGTTGCCTCTTTGCCAAGGCCAGGGTATACTGGGTACACCTCCTTCTGCCTACTGGGGCAGGCTCAGGTTGTTCCTCCTCCGAGTCACACTGTGCCTGTGCAGGCCTTGGCAATGGTGGGGGGCTGTATGGCCCCCCATGCTGTTCCTGCTGCAGCTGTTTCCGCAGTAACATATTGTGTAGCATGGCACATACTATAACAATTTGGGTACATGTAGTTGGTGAGTACTGCAAGGCTCCACCAGATGTGTCCAGGCACCTGAACCATGACTTGAGCATCTCAAACACATGCTCAGTTATGTTTCTTGTTTGTGCGTGTGCCTCATTATGGAGTTCTTGTTCAGGTGTGTGTGCATTTCTGATGGGTGTTATCAGCCACGGCTCAAGTGCATATCCAGAATCCCCCACTAGGTGACCATCAGGGATATCCTCATTGGCATATCTCTGGTACAGCTGGGTCATATGCTAGATGTGGGAATCGTGATAGCTTCCAAGGCAGCCAGCACACACATTCATTATTATGCCCTGGGCATCGCACACGACCTGGCAGTTGAAGAAGGGGAAGCCCTTGTGGTTGGTGTAGACCCTACCCCACTCACCGGGTGATGCTTTGATGCATATGTGCGTGCAGTCTATTGCACCCACTACTTTAGGGTATTCTGCTATTTGGTGGAAAAGACGCATATTGCTGGCCAATGCCTCATGGGAATTGGGGAAATATACGTGGTCACCAACATGTGCTGACATGGCATCCAGGAGCTGTTGCAGTACCCTGGATCCTGATGCCTGTGAAATCCCCATCATATCACCAGTTGGTCTTTGGAAGGTACCTGCAGCTAGTATTCTTATGCCAACACATATCTTGGTATCCACTGGGATGGGCTCCCCTCTGTTAGTTCTGTGTGTGAGGCGTGGCTGGCACAGCTCAACAATTTGCTGTAGGAGGTCTCTGTCTACCCTATAGCGCTCCACTATCTCCAGCTCATGTAGCCTCTGGTAGGTTACCCTGAGTCTGTACACTCTTCTCCGTCTCCTCACTGTGGGTTGGTCAGCAGCATTCACAACATCACCACCCTCAGCACCTTGCACATGTTGGTTTATGATAGCAAGAGCAGCCCCTAACATTTTGTCTGACTTAAGCTTTTTAAGTTTTCCCTCTTTGTATACTGCAGTGTTGCAGATTTCTTGGGAAAAAATAGGGGAGGGTGCTGTTTGCAGAGTTTAAAGTGCTGGGCTGGGCTAGTCTGCTGCCTGTGTAATTGGCTGATTGTGATATATTTCACCTGGCAGCTCTGCTAGTTCTCCTTGGTTAACTTCCTACTACTTCTTTACTTTCCTTTTGCCTTTCTCTTTCCTCCTGGGGGGAAGCGCCGCGCAAACAAGTGCAAACGTGAGCACAAGCACGCACACGCTGTGTGCGTGTTTGCAAGGAGTTTCCTATCTTTTAACATTGTGCACCTTTGGTTTGAGGTTTTCAAATAGGACAACTGTAAGCATGCCTCTTGCAATCCTGAGCAACTCAAAGCAAACATAAGCCACTGTGCTCCAATTGGCTTACAGCCAGTCTGACACCCCCCCCCCATGATGTCACCTATATTCTACTCTACTACTCAACTACTCTTACTCTTAACACTCTTGGTACATGGCTCACATGCTGGGGAAAATTGGGATTCACTTTCCTTATCCTCATTTGCATAGGTGTGCCTAGTAATGCATGGTTACATCTCTGACACTCAGCTTCCCCCCTTAGTAACCACTGCTCAGTGGCCATGTTGTCTTCAGCCTGCCATTCACCTGCATGGCAGAATAAGCTTTTTAGTGAAAATGCCTATTTTCTTTCTGCTTTACCAGTCTTCTTAAGCCGCTAACGGCAAAGTAACTTATGGGCAGTAGACATTTTTTTATTTGAATATCTATGATGCATTACGCAAACCAATGTTTAAAACTATAAAATAAAAATCCTTATATTTAATAACAATCAGTTTTCTCCATCCTTGGTGATTATGGTCTTGTCTTACGTCAAAAAAAAAACCAGTTAATGTTTACTGCCCACAATTTTAGAAAGGTCTTTCTTATTTATAAGCTTCGTTTTTCTTCTATATCGTGCAATAAAAAGTAGTTGTATGTTGGTAGGTGGTGGGTTTTTAAGTGGTTTAATTTAGTTTGTTGGTGTTTATGTGCTTCCTATTTTTGGTCTGTTTGTCTTAAAATATGTACTTTTTGAACAAACGACTGCGGATTAAAGTCACTAAATAATGGCATCCATTTGAGTTTCAGAGTTATAACCTTTGGGAATTGGATATTAATTTGTCAGTCCTGAATGAATGAGTAGATTCCAGCAAAATACCAGCAAACCACAGTAGCGTCAGCAGCATAAAGACATGGTAGGGGTTTAACGGAAAAGTACCCTTGAGATTACAAAGGAAAGTGAAGCAACACGTAAAAGTAGAGGAATAAACATAACAACAAATACAATACTACTCCCAATACATGCAAGAAAGAGCAAAGACATTTGCCAGCATCCATATACTAAAAGAATACCCTCCCCTGAATTAAATTAACTACCCTGTTTAAAGTAAGACAAAACACACTACAGATTGAAATGCCTAAGTTATTTATCTAATATTGTACTTGAGTGAATTAAATAATACTGACAATGGATATAATAAATAAATAATGCACTTACTTGGAATATATGTAAGTATTTATTCCACAAATAAATAAAAATTGACTTATTATGTGTCCAGACACCTGGGGCTAGTGCCCAAGTTCAGAAGTCTAATTACTGTAGGGTAGAAACTGTTACTGATTCTTGTAGTCCTGCAATGGATGCTGTGATATCTCCACCCAATTCCAGATGCTTAAACAGTCCATGCCCAAGATGCATGTTGTCCTATATTATTTTGGTGGCCTTTTGGATGCTTCTTGCAGAATAAAGATGTATCAATGGAAGACTGGAACCTGTTACCTTCTCTGCAACCCTCACCACTCTTTGCAGCACCTTCCTTTCTGTAATTGTGCAGCTTCCAAACCATATTGTGAAGTTGCAGGTGAGGATGTTCTCTATTGCACCTCTATAAGAAGGTGGAGAAAATATGAGGAGGAAGCTTAGCTTTTTTCAGTCGTATTAAAAAGTGGAGGCATTGATGCACTTTCTTGATCAGTTGGCTGGTGTTTCCCGACCACGAGAGATCCTCGGATATGTGTACACCCAGGAATTTCTTACTCTTCACCTTCTCCATGCTCTCACCATTGATCCTGAGCACTGGGTGTTCCATTCTCCTTTTCCTGAAGTAGATGATAATCTCTTTGGCCTTGCTTACATTCAGGTGAAAGTTGTTCCCCTCTCACCAACTGATCAGACATGCTACCTCCTCTCTGTACGCCCGATCATTCTTGTTTGTGATGAGCCCCACAACTGTGGTGTCGTCAGCAAACTTGATGATATTGCTATTATTATATATGTTAAAGGCTGTTATGGTATACTATCAAGGAAATCATTGATAGCACTTTCTATGGTCTTGTATGGCTCATAGGAACACAATGGTAGTAGATTAGAGTTCAGGTCTACTAAAGTTTAATATATTGTATACATATGTAAAAGGCATGGCACACTTTACTATGCCCATGTTTTGCTAAGTGCTAACAAGTGTCTCTGCACTTAATGCCTTTCTGTGCATTGTGCCTTTGATAAGCCAAGGTCACTTTCTGCCAATTGAACCTGATACACATTTGTGCAGTGATATGATTCAGAGAGCTCAGTTGAGCTGAAATTAATTTGCATATGAACTAAATAAATCAGCCTGAATGTATGCTAATAAGCTTAAGCCCTCAGTTTCAACTTGCACTGAGCTATGCTTGTGACTGACAGTCCAGAGAAAGCACAAACAGACTAAAAGGGAGTAGACAAAGAGAAAAAGTTAATTGTTAGAAATTATTTAGACATTGCCAAGTATAGCAGGATTCATTAACATCAGTTAATCAAAAGTATATTTGTACAGGTCAGGTATGGAAAAATATATATTTTTGCAATATTAGGAATCAGTGGAGTGGAAAACTGTAAAATGTATTTCTAACAGTTGAGTACATACATTTTGATACTTTCTGATCTTTATAAAAGTTTACAAAGAAGTAGCCAGCGGCATTAAATTAACTAGTATGGTTATGTTAAATATGCATATTAATACTGCTTGAAAATAATCACTGTAGAGAATTAAAATAGTATTCAGTACACTTTTGCATACCTCGCACTAAGCTGCTGATTGTGGGTGTCCTGTGTGAACCAGGTTTCAATGTGGCCATATCGTAATGCTTTCTGGTTACAACATGCTACAGCATTAGAAATTAAGGCATTGTAGAGACAATCACATCCTAATGGATGATCTCAAGATGTCCGGTAAATGTCTGTTTGGGAAAGGGAGTCCAATTCAGACAGAAAGAGCTAAGGCATGGAATAAAATAGTGGCTGACATCAAAGCTGTCAAGGGAAGGAAACACACATTGGTACAGTGTAGAAAAAGAACAAATGACTGAGTGGGGCATGCAAGAATAAAAGCTAAGCAGAATGCAATTACCTGCAGCAGCATAAGCGGGGGTCCTTCTATAAGCTACTCATTGACATAAGATGAGGAGTGGCTTTTATCTATAATGGATGATGAGTATTATATAGATGATGATGATGCCACAGGAATCATAAAAGAAGGTGTGGAGACCAGTACTTGCAGGCTACCTTGGCAGTTACAATGTGGCACACAAGAAAGTTACTATATAGATGATAGCAATACCTCATGTTGGTATATATTGTAAATTATAATTGTGTAACTATAACCCATTACATCTTTCTTTTCCAGTTTCCCAATCAACATTGAGCATGCAAAAAAGATTATAATATTTGCATAGTAAGTGTTTGCATCATCTGTTTAGAAATAAGTCATTTTTGGTTGCCGTCACTTATTCCATCACAGGCTTTTCACCAGCACCAAACACCTCCAGTGTAGCAACATATTAGACTGAAATTGACAGTACTATGGTATTGACAACAATGCTATAATTCTCATATCTATGACACAGCCTGAGGACAGAGGCACAACACAATTGCAAAGTGTGCTAGAAGGACACCCCACAAACCACAGCAGCTACATAACTCCATAAATAGTGGCATGGACTCACATAACCAACTCAATGATGGCATAACGCTGCAAGTTGAAGAGGGAGAGACACCAAGTAGCTCACCAACAGTGTCTTGTGAATAAAAAGACATATACAGGAAGATGCTATAATTTCAGTGTTAGCAGTACCCACTGTGATGTCTGTGTAAAGGAGTAGAAGGTGGTGGCATATGTCAAGCTAGATCTGGAGTCATGCAAGGCCGTGGCCACCAAGCAGCAAATATGCAATAACATTGTTTAGGCTCAAGCCACTGTGAAAGAGAGTAAGGTAGAGATAGCTGGAGTACTGCAGGGTATATATATGAACAATTTCTTCAGTACATGGAATGAGGGAGGCAGGGGACAATACCATGATGGTCGTTATGCACAGTATGGTGGCACACACAGCATCCATGTCCAGATCCATTTGCACACTATTAAAGACTTATCAAACTCAAATGGGAAACACATCTGGAAGTGGACTGGCTACTGTTCACACAAGTGGGGGCCAAGTAGGCTGTCTATCATGTGATTCTCAAGGTAGTGCTACAACAATAAAAACAGCAACGACAACAACAACAGGTGACATAACACCAAAGAAGGCAAGCAGGACTTGTCAGCCTTTCTCAACATGTGGTACAACCTCACAGTCAAGGTCTCTGCCTGTCAACACTTTCAGTTCAGACTTTAGAAGTTCCCCTAATTCAGGCAAATCATGGCATAGCAGTAATTCAGCATCAAGCTATCATGCCAGCACTTGATGATAATCACTAGGACAATCACCCACACTAACTTTAGGGGACATTGTCTATGACATCTCAAATATATAATTTCATTGCAAAGCACGTTTATAAGGTTAAGGATATAAATACAGAACTACATATAACATGTAAAATAGTGATGTTACCATGAAGAATGTGAAACAAAATAACATTTTGGGGGTAAGGGGCTTATCTTTTGGTTCTTCAAAATATTACTTCAAATAATGTATGGTTATTCCAGGCAGGGATGCACAACTAGGGTCATGCATTTGCTACTCCCATAAATCCTAGGAATGATACTATCATTGTTGCTGTTTCACCCTCAGGACTGCACAAATGATAACTACTTAATTGCTCTGGTGACATAAATAAATGGTGTCAATGAAAGAGCTGCATAACCTATTGGGCCGTATCACCTGAAGGAATGACCATACCTCAGTGGCTAACACTACACATGATAATTTGTGCAAAACCTGCATAAAACACATTCATTATGTAATTATTTGCAATGAAGCCTGAAATAGTGACAGGTAATGAACAATATCGATACATGTCTGCTAAAATAATGCAGTCTTCTGAATAACTCTACATCAAGATTACTCTTAAATAAGTCATTACACTTCTATTTATGGATTTACCAGTAACCGTACATTAAACAGTTGACAGGAATCAGAATAGAGCTATAACAGAGAAAACGAATACAGTATTAAATTAATTCAGCAAATAAAAACATTCTTTACATAATAATGAAACTGTCTGATGTACAATGATAGTAGGCCATGAATCACTCAGCATAGTCGCATAGCCCACAGATAACACTGCATGTATCAAATTTAATTTATGTGATGTTAAAGTAGGGATATTGCTACCTTAATGTCAGGGCCCATGTGGTGGACTAGATACCACCTCTTTGCCTGCACAGCTGTGTTTTGTGCATGAGCCTGGCCCATGAGGTCCATTGGTACTGCTTTCAGCTGGTCACCATAACTGTCATCACTAGTCGAAGGAACAATATTGGGAGATGCACTGTTGTCATGGGGCAGCTGTGTACCAGATGGGCACATAATCATGTTGCATAGAATGCAGCATGTGGTAACCATCCTACCTTCAGTAATAAGGTCATACTGAAGGCACACTCAGACTCATCCAGATAATGGAAACAAGCTTTCAGCAGACCCAAAACTTTACTCCATGATAATCCATGTCTAAGATAGTGTAGTGCTAAAACTTTCCTCAGCAGCTCCTCTAAGGTTATCAACTGCTGTCATCATTCAGGGTTCTAGTAGTTTGTCTCTATCTCCTGCATAACAATGGAAGCGGAGTTTACTACTAAGTAAAATACTTTAAAAATTATGCCTACACAAATTAATATCACTGCAAAAGTTTGCACTTACCAGCACAGTGACCATATGGCATCTTACCATACAACAAGAAGCATTAAAGTGAGTTTGCACACCAGATTTAAAACTTGTGTGTACTGCCAGGATGCTGGGCTATCATGGTGATGAAAACCCATGCATCATACAGTACCTGGAAGTTATCTAGACCTTTCTGTTCTGGTATCTTTTCCCCCATCTGTCAGGTGGGGCTAAAATGGCAACCTGGGTATAATCTATCACATCAAACACTTCCGGAAAATGTGCCATCCTATAGAAGGCACCCATGGTTCTGGATCAGTCCTAAGGTGACATTTGCAGATAAATATACTGATCTGTACTTGCCAAGACTATGTTGAGGAACTGCTGAATTATCATCAAGGCAGAAGACTAAGAAATACCAAACGTACCCCCATTGCATTTCTGAAAGGTCTCTGTGGCAAGTATAGTAAGAGCTATATATATTCTGCTGTTCACAGGTAGAGGAAGACCACATATCTCTGAAGTCCTATCTGTGGGCCATACAAACTCACTGCAGACTTTACAGTATCCCTGTCCCCTCTGAATCTATCAAAAATGTCTTGGTCAGCAAAGTTATAATGGGTAATCTTTGCTTATACCTGCACCTTCTCAGCTGGTGAGCGAGTCTTCAGTTTTGATGTGGTCAAGACAAGCAGCTCGCAAAGAGAAATAGCTAGGCTGGCAGCTAAGGGAAGCGTCGTTGATTGCAAGGTAGGGAAAAAAGATGCAACTTCACCTTTTATAAGCTATGTGTCTACAGCGCAGAAATACATGAAAAAGTGATAGTAAATCACAAACAAGTGGGAAAGGACTTCATTTACATAAGTTTTTCGGACAAGTTCTAAGGCATTCCTCATTTAAATTTCATTATAGTCTCATTTGTATGTCTGCTTAAAATGGCTGAACCTTAGCCCAGCCATCCTCAATGAATTGCCCCAAAGCTGTGGATAGCCACGGCTAGTACAAATTCCCACTATGCATAAGCACACTAACAATGAATACCACTACATATATAGATATTTGGATGAAGGCTAAAATATAGTTTTGGAAACTTGAACTTCATATGGTCAAGATCACATGTTCAACTTTCTGGAAACTCAAAGGAAACAAAACAACAAACATCTACATTTTTGCAGGTGGCAAACTCCATTCTGATATCAAACAAATCCTTGAGCAATACTCTTTCTCATTAGCTGTAGAAATATCCCAATAATTGAATAGAATTTAGTGCAGTCTATGGTCAAACTGAAGCAGTGAAACAGAGATATAATAGCAAAATGAAATTAGAGCACTCCACTAAATTTAGAGCAGGTGAGAGGTATGCTTTAGCTGTTAGTATTTTGTTTTTAAAACACCTTTATTAAATTCACACAATTTAACCATGACACGGGTCCACATACAGTTATAAAACAGAAAACAAACCATAGTAAACATTTCTATTACTTTCCTGCATTATGCATATATGTTTTTTTTAACAATTATCTTTCTCTCCAGCATTACACAAGTTGCTCATTTCCTGGCTTTCCTTAAATTTCACATCTCCTCCTAAGCATTATTCTGCATGTACTGTTCCCACAAATTCCATTTATTTTATGTAATTTGTTGGTTCACATGTCTAATGATCCCAGCACCCATTTTATCACTTTTACAAAATTCAATACTTCAACTGCAGTTTGTTTTGACATGATTTTCATTTTCTACTAATTGCTTTTTGGCAGCCAGTAGCAATAAACTTAGCATGTATTAATTAAGCTTGGGCAGTTCAGATCCTATATCCCAACTCAAAAGAAGCATTGCCTTAGTTACTTTTAGTTTCTCTGACAGTATTTCCGACAAAGTACTCTGCATGTTTTTTTTTAATCTACCAAATCACACAAGTTTTAAGTTTATTTGTGTATTATTCTCTGATATATTTGCTGTCTGTTTATGTTTATGATTGCACTTATTGCCAATTTAATTTTTGTATTTGTATGTACTATTGTCTGCCTTTGAGCTTGGCTTGTGGCAGAAGAGGGCCATGTTCCAGTCCTCTCACTTGAAAGTTAATCAACCGACCAATCAATCAATCAATCAATCAATAAATAATCCTGGCAGTGACACTGGTCCATCACAGAATATATGCACACATACTTTCTGTTATATCACAATGGCAATTTTGGAGACAGCTAGCACCTGACGTTATGTCTTTGGTATGCGGGAGGAAAGAGAACAACTGGTAAAAGTCAGTGTGGACACACTGAGAATATACAAACACCAAAAAGAAGGCATCCTAACTGAAAGTGCACACAGAAAACAGGTTATTAGCAATAATATGTAACCACGAAAAATGAAAAATGTATTTGTAGGATTTAATTAAGATTTTACTGTCCCTCACTAAAAACAGAGCTTTTGTTTTACCTGTGATCCAGTATCTAGTCCTTTTTATATTTCACTAAAATTAGTATATGCATATTACTGAACATGTTGCATAGCCAAGGATGCCTATACCTGGCTGCTTACTTCTGACTATTCACTTTGAGCAGTTACACGAGGTGAGATCAGAATTAGATGTCACTTGATAATTTATATGTTGACATGCAATACATTTTTTGCCCTTGCTCTGTGCTAATAAATTAGTCATTTCTGAACTGAAATTTGCATGCATATTAAACACTTCTGCTTTCATGGAAAAATGCATTTCTTTCTACATAGAGCTTTTAGAACTTCAGTTGCTTTTTTTAGAGGTGATCATCATCAGCTGAAAAAAATCAAATGATACATTTTTAAAATCATAACTTGAAACTATGTAGAATGAGCTGGACATTTTATTAGAGATTTGTCCTGTGCTTTAATATTAGCTGATTGCTTCAATATTTACGTTTTTATTGCTCACTACAATTGATCTGTTAAAGAATATTCTTTTTTGTGTTCCTTTGCCCCAATTTAGACCTTGACCACGTATATATGATGTGCTTGGCTTTGTTTTTCTTGGACCCCTGCTGAAACTGAATTGTAACATAGTTTGTTTCATAACAAAATATGCCATACTGCGTACACCAATCTTTAATGAATTGTTTTTTTCCTAAGTGCAGCAAATACTTCATCCTGTTCTGTCAGGACATTTTTAAACTTGGCTATAAGCTTAGGGCTAGAGTATGATTAATGCATGATTTAATTTCCTCTTTAAAATTAGAAACAGGATTCATGAGGGTTGGTTAATAATTTTCATTTGCTGTTTTGCCCTGGTTTTCAAACAGTCTAATTAAGGCCTCGTTCGCAGACCTGATTAGACTGTGCTTACATCTGACTGCATTTTGCAGATAGAGCTCCAAGGCAGGAACTCAGGTTTATTTGCAGTAAATGGGAACAATCTGGAAAGGAACAAGAAGGTTTTCTCCTTTAATTAGAGAAATTGTAATGTCTTGTACAGAATGCATTGGCGTAATTTAAAAATATATGTCAGAAGCCAGAGTCGCAGAAACTGGGCCTCAGTATTTTTTTTATGCTCAGAGCTCTGCATATTTAGTAATACTATGTCTCTGTGCTATAGCTGATACTGTTTCAGATTTACTAAAATCATTTTAGAGAACAGAAGATAAATGAATAGGGCTGTTATATTTCTGGAGTAATAGTCGTTAAAAGATTTGTAAAATACTTAAATACTGACGTGCTTAGCTTGTCAAATCTATCTTTCTGCATAAAGTTTGATGAGCTATGATAATTTAATTTCTTGAACATAAAAAAAAAAAAACTTAGTTTCTAAATTTCCAAATTAGAAGGAAGCCATGTGGTTATAAAGGAGAAAGAGAGAGGGTAAATGTGTGTGTGTGTGTGTGTGTGTGTGTGTGTGTGTGTGTGTGTGTGTGTGTGTGTGTGTGCGTGCGTGTGTGTGTGTGTGTGTGTGTGGTGCGTGCACATTTCCTGAATATGTCTAAATATTCATGCATTATGAAACACATATCTCTTTAATTATATTCATTAAATATTAATTATAATATATAAAAACAGTTTCTCATGTATATAAAAAGGGTCAGGATAGCGAGGTGCTCTTAAAACTTAAGAAAAAGCTTAAAAAAGATATGAAAAAAGACATTGATATTCATGTCTGAATTATATTTCCTGTATGTTTCTGGAAAGCAAGCTAATGGTAAGGTCATTCATTAACTAACAGCATTTGACTATATTTTGTCATCAAAAGCAACCATCTAAATAGTGACATTTCACAAATCTTATACCTCTTAGTCTCCATGCAATGTCTTTGTGATCAAACTGGTGACAACCTTTTTAGACAGAGGATAACATATATTTGCAAACCAGTGTGTGAAACTGTTCATCAGCTCATGTCTGTTTAACTCCCTGCAGCATATTCATGCTGTCCCCATACTCATATAACCCAGACCCAAATACACCCGCTAATCCTTATGTACGTTCATAAAATAATTAATAACCATTGATAATCTCTCAGCATGAGCAAACTTTGAGTCTTCAGTCATAGTCCCATAATTATAGAAAGCATACTGTTGTTGCCATGAGTGTGAGATCTCCTCTTGCCTTCAGATGTCTCTTTCGATATATCCTGAAAAGTTGATGTTAAAATTCTGAATATCATCTTGCTATGCATTGGGAAGTGAGAGTATATCAATAGCTATTCTGTTTTTCAGCACTGCTGATTTCAATGTCATCATCTGTCTCAGTATTTGAAAAAGTATATGATAGAGATCTTTTATCAGGAGATGATCATTGCCAGATATTTACTATTCTGACTTGAAATCTCACCACCAAACAAGCCCCGAAATGGCATATATCACAATTAGTTGTATTACCATTGCCATTACCTAGGCAACGTGGTGAAAACTGTGGTACATCAACTAGTGAGCAGCAACATGACAATACCTCAAGAATGGTCATGACTCAGTATAAATCTCAGTGGAACACCAGTGGTCAGCCATCTTCTACAAAGGTGACCAGTTCCATTACCAGAATCCCCTGTACCTACTTATCACCTGTCACCTCTTCCTGTTACCCTCCCATAGCCAGTCCCTTATCTCTGTTTTTCTGTGCTGCACTTAAACAATTGCATTGTTAAAGTTCAAGTGCATGTTAGCTGTTGTGTATATATTTGCCTTTACAAAAATATTACCAAAAAAAAAAAAAAATGAAAATACATAAGCAATGTTTATGCTCCACCAGTCCCTACTTCTACTTCTTGCTTACATAATGAGATACAGTCTGCAAGAACAATGACAAATGCACATTACACTCACTCCACAAATGCATTTAGTCATACTAGGGCATGCATATAAGAATAAAGACATACATGCCAATCAATCAGGTGGCAGGTACTAGATGTACATTAAGTGGAAGTATGCACATTTGATGAGATACAGAAAGGATAACATTAGGTCGATGCAGTTTTCACTTGTCCTCTAACCTGCGTAAAAAAAAAAAAAAAAAAAAAAAAAAAAGCAAAATATGACATTGTGACCATTTATTGAACACCAAGACAAAATTACTGATGCCACAACAAAATGGGTCTATATTAGAAGACCAAAAGTTTAAAATTGGGAACGCTCTAAAGAGTGAAAATGCCATTTGAGATCGCAGTACAGTGAAAATCAGAATATTTACACTTTCCTCACTGTAGTGCGATCTCGGAGTTGGAATATATAGTTAGCGGGGGGAGGGGGGATGCAGCCCCCCCACAATATTGATTTCAAGGTCTGGCATTTTCGCTCTTTAGAGCATTCGCGATTTTAAACTTTCGGTCTTCTAATATAGACCCCTAAGAAAATGACCTCATGACCACATCATAAAAGAGTTTGTAACTCTTAAACATTTGCTGGTTGGTGTGACCATGCCCATTCTGGCTCAATTTTAAGGTTCGGGTGAGTAACCCAAGCTGCCTTGGACCTGATTAAAAGACCCTAATGCTTGCCTTTCATGGCAAACACCACTTGTCTTGATTAAGGCATAATTCTGAACCATACTTCCCAACACAAGGAGGGCACAGAATTACAACCAGGGGGGAAAAAATGGGGAAGCCGCAAGACAACCACCACCGCCCTTGGATATAAACTTGAAATAAGTGAGGGTGGACAGGTTCCTAGTAGCTGCTTTCTAAACTGTGAATAAAAAATGAGTGATGCTCACATAAATGGAGAAGAAGGAATTTCCACTCTGCCCCTCTCAGCTCACAGACAAGTGGACTTACTTGTAAGCCATCTTTGTCCTCTAAGCTGAGTCATTAAATACACAAAATATGATATTGTAACCATTTATTGAATACCTGGACAACATGCCTGATGTCACAACAAAATAACCTCATAACTACATAATAAAACAATTTGTAACTCTTAACTTTTTGATGGCTGAGTGTGGCCATGCCCATTCTGGCAAAAGTTTAAGGTCCAGGTGTGAAACTTAATCTACCTCAGACTTGATTAAAAGGCCCTAGGGCTTGTCTTTCAGTCCAAACAGCACATAACTTGATTAAGCCTTAATCCCTGAACCATACTTCTCAACACAAGGAGGCCACTGAATTATAACTTGGGGGAGAAGAAAGGGGAGGAAAGCAGCAAGGTGTCTGCCATACAGTATATGCCCATGCCATTCCCCCCAACAGCCTCAAAGAACAGGATTACTGGTCTACCCATTACAAGAAAACAACAAAACAAAACCAGTAAAGTGAAGAAAAACATACTAGCCCAAGAATACAGCCACACCATAGTACTTTATTGAGATGAGTGCTTTTATTAAAATAATAACTTCATCTAATAAAACACATTTTAAATTTACTGTTTAAATATGCAGGTATTGGGCATATAATTGTAGAGCCTCCTCTGACAACCAATCACAGTCGCACTTCTTTGTCTCATAGTATGTAGTTCAGGAAATGCTTTTATTTTTTTTTTAAACTATAACAATAGATTATCCTTTATTGTTAATAGATCTAAAAGATAGATTAAATAAGCAATATATCTGAGAATGGATTTTTTATATATGTATATGATGCAGGTGTTTTTACTATAACAGCAAAGGAGAAGGGAGGAGGTATCTGCATATGTTGGTAAAACAGTAAAAGAGAATATTAGTGTAATAAGGGAAATGAAAAATGTAAAAGGAAAGGTATAAATGGTCTACTTCACGATGTCAAAAGCTGACAATATCGAAGCTGATATTGTTGGCAGCACAACATCGAAAGTGCAGAACATCGTGCAGGTAAACGGAAATCTCCGTAGGGGGAGATTTCCATTTACCTCAATGTAGTGCGGTCTCGGAGTTGGAATATTTGAGTAGGGGATGTGTGGAGTGCAGGGGGGCTTGCCCCCCTGCCTATGCTAGTTAGTTTTTATTTTTGTTTGTTTTCTTTTTTTTTTATGTTATTCGATGTTTTACTACATCGATCACTAGAGGCTGACCTTTAGTGATTCGATGTAGTAAAATTTTGATAACGTGATATAGACGTGGTATAAAAACTACAATAACAAATTATGAGTGTTATAGTACAGCATGTGGAAAACATGTATGAGAGTAAAAAGAAGGGAAATAAGAGACAATGGAAAATAAAAAAACATCCAGAATGAGTTAAAGAAAAGTATGAAACAGGAAAGTAAATTTAACATCTATTATCAGGACCAGATGATATAGGGTATGGAATGTATTAGAAACTATTACTGGCTTGGCAAAGAGAATATTTTGCTAATGTACTGAATGAATGGTTAAAAAAAGAGGTTGGTTTATGAAGAGTTATGTAGTGGGGTATTAAAATTTATATGAATGAAATATAAATATGAAATAAAAAATTGGATATCCATCACACTAAATAACACAAATTATAAACATAGCTCTAAAAGTTGGATTATAGTAGAGCCTCATGACCCAGTCTGTAAACTGATTCCCATAGTTTATGAAATAAATCTCAATGGATGAAGTTAAATGCTTTCTTGATATCAAATGGCACTAACCTTGCCTATGTTTGGACCAACGATATTTTTGTAGGAAGATGTTCCCACCAGTTGTCAGAGATGTCTTTTCCTTGTATAAACCCATAATGAGCATCCTGAATCAAATGTGACAGGAAGCCATCCAATCTCAGAGCCAATATGTTAGCTAATGTTTGAAGATCTAAATTGATGAAAGAGATTGGCAAAAGTCCCCTACTGAGGAGATGTCCTCATTAGTTTTTGGCATGAATGTTATAACTGCCTGATTTTGGTCAGGTTGCAGATTATCCAGAAAACCTTAAGAGTTAAACACCCTTATCAGCATCATCTACAGGCTGTCTCCTGCCCACTTATAGAATTCTGTCGAAAGGCCATCTATGCCCACCGTTTGTTAGTGTTTGGAACTGCTTTTGCCACTTCCCTGTATTCTGTTTATTTAATTCTTTATGCAGCTGGTGGCTTATTGGTTTGTGCTGTGCTGTATAAAGAGGTGTAAAAATTGTAGAATATTTTCTGTCAGTTGTCTTCCCTTGTAATGCTTCTAAGTCTTCACTCACTACTGCCAAAATGGGCATCCTCTACGCACATTGTTTAACAAACCAAGATATGCATCTTGTATCCTTTCTCAGTCACCAAAATTGTCCCCTTCAAAGTAACACTGCCTTTGCTTTCGAGGTCCCAAAGAACAGAATCTCCACTGTTTTTGGTTTAGGAGATTTAGGAACTTCCCAATCACCTTGGCCAAATTTCCAATTATCAATATAAATACCACCTCAGATCTCTACTGTGAAGTGGTTAAAAGCCTAGTGGGACTAGCCTATCAATAAAGGATGAATAAAAGTAATAAATAAATATACTTCAAAGGATAAATAGATCTACTTATCATGCAGTTCCTTGAATGAAATTTTGACTGACTCAAATCATTGAAAAAATTTGATTGAAAATTCATTTTTTTGAAAGTGCCCTTTGTTTAATCACAATTTATAGCAAACTATCAAAAACTATAAACGATCAATGCTACTATGGTTTATGATCACAAGATCATACAAAGTTGATTGAAAGTCAGTCGAAAACAATATGTGTACCTTGAGAATCATCATCCTCATGTCATTTATGTTTATGCACCAGCATCAGTTCACTGTGTATGTTTGCCCCTTTTTCTTTGGCTGGTAAACCATGATGTTTAAATGTTTAAGTAAGGGGGTCCAAGAGAAAATACTCATACATAAATGGTGCCCTACATAAAAAACTTTTGAAGATACATTTGCTATCTACTTATTAAGCATTCTCTGTGAGCAAATGAAAACTCCCCCACCAACTCTGCATTAAGATTATTCATGATTTAACAATCATTCAGCTTCTGTTTAACATCTGAATGTCTAAAGCAAAAGAGTAAAAAAGATATTTTTTCATCTAGAAAACCTTATTCATAAGCATACCAGTTTGCAATAAAAGGTATTGTGTCATGCCGAATGCATCAGATTAGAAATTGTGCCAATTGGTTTAAAGTTTTCAAAATTTTCTAATTTTGTGGTTGTTGGAGATGAGTTATATAAGGAGCTAGTAGTCCTGTTTAATTCCACTGTAGTCAATATATTCAAAGGGTTAGCTAAGAAATATAAAGCAGATATGGGTGCTTTAAAAGAACAGATAATAATTCTGGACAACAGAATTAAGGAATATAGTTGTTTTTGCTTCTTTTAAAATGCTGTATAGTGGCTTGACTGCCAATAATGATTATGTAATTCAATCATTAATAGGAAGCAGTCTAAACTTAGATGGGGCACAGTTGCTTGTAAGGGTGGATTTGCTTATCCCCTTAATTCTATATATACTAAACATCAACAGCAACAGAGCCACAATACTAATGTTCCTTCCACGAATGTTCAGATTCCACCTGAAAACATGGGATGTCACATCAATCAGTTAAATTTGAATAGATTAGTTAATCAACTTGGAGTGAGTTCCTCTGTGGAAAATTCTCTCCTGCCACCTGTCATTTCACCCATTCCTTTTTTAAAGCATCCAGGTGGGACAATAAGGACTCCAAAGTGGACAAATACAAACAAAAACAACAACAACAAATTTCAAATGAAAGGAAAGGGGAAAGGCAAGAACAAGAAAAAAAATAAATTGACATTATAGGACTGAAGTTTTAAGCTTGACAGACTATGAATTAAATGAGCATCACATGTGTGATGCCCCTGCACTGGCCCAGTATTCAAGAAGTCTCAGTCCTCACCACTAGCACCAGTGAGGGATGTCCACATTGGGAGGATGACAAGTACAAACAGAGTAAAGTACAATTTTCCTTAAGAGCACACAGAGATTGCAATCAGTCTGGGGCTGGTTTCTCCCTCTTTCTCCAGATCCCCAATAAGACTCTCCACTGGCACAGCTATAAGGTTAAGATCTCAGTCGAGTGGTCAAGCCAAAACCTCCAGCACCTTCTCTGGCCAGCCAGTGCTTCATGTCCCTGTGCAAGTAGCTGACACACACACTTTGAGATTTGATTAATATACAAACACACAGACAATCCTGGGGAAGGCTGGCACAGGTTTACTAGCTATGCCCCCTTCTGCCCAGACTATAAAGTTGTTATCACTGTCACCAGCCACTAATTAGCAGCTACTCTAAGGCCCTTACAAAGGGTGCCCAATCCTACTATGCAATGTTACTATTATCCAAATGGTAAGTATGACCAACAGCAAGGTTATTGGCATGGCCTATACAGTGTCACCAAATACATATGCAAGTACTCAAAGAGCTTAAATATCTCTAAACAAACCAGCCACAATTAAATAGTTTAAATATATTTAATAATAAATAATAAAAGAAAATGACAATACTCAATAACTCAAGACAGTGACAACAGAGTTCAGAATCACAAGAAATATTTTAAAACAACATTGCAGGACAGTCTCAAATAAATACAGAAAACATCTAAACTTCACTATATTCCTATCTATATGCAAAAGAAATCACTTTAATCTAGTTACTTACTATTAGCAAGGCAAGTGCTGATGAGAAGATGTCAGATTCTAAGACAAATACAAAATGCACATACCTTCTCTGAGAGATAGTTATTAAATTAATAATTCACATTTATTTTATTTTATTTATTTTTAGTTTACATTTGTTAACCGGGATAGCCCGACTGGACAGAGGTCCATTTACAGCGGAGACCCAGAGAGAAAAGCTCCACAGTTTATTAACAATAATTAAAAGCAGAGGGATAAACAAGCAAGCATAGTACAAATGAACAAGTGAGATATTAAAGAAGGCATATAACATATAAATCAGTGAAACATTAAAGGCACATACAGTAGCACTGACAAGTATATTTACAATTTATCTAGTGTCATCTGTTTGTCAAGTTAATAGGCTACAACCATTCAAGTTATGTAATCCAAAAATTAGGTAAAGGAAAAGGGGGAAAATCTAGGGTTATTTATGTGATGCATGGACATATCCAGTTCTAGGGTTATTTATGTGATGCATGGACATATCCAGTTCTAGGGTTATTTATGTGATGCATGGACATATCCAGTTCTAGGGTTATTTATGTGATGCATGGACATATCCAGTTCTAGGGTTATTTATGTGATGCATGGGCATATCCAGTTCTAGGGTTATTTATGTGATGCATGGACATATCCAGTTCTAGGGTTATTTATGTGATGCATGGACATATCCATTTATAGGTTTATTTATGTGATGCATGGACATATCCAGTTCTAGGGTTATTTATGTGATGCATGGACATATCCATTTCTAGGGTTATTTATGTGATGCATGGACATATCCAGTTCTAGGGTTATTTATGTGATGCATGGACATATCCAGTTCTAGGGTTATTTATGTGATGCATGGACATATCCAGTTCTAGGATTATTTATGTGATGCATGGACATATCCAGTTCTAGGGTTATTTATGTGATGCATGGGCATATCCAGTTCTAGGGTTATTTATGTGATGCATGGACATATCCAGTTCTAGGGTTATTTATGTGATGCATGGACATATCCAGTTCTAGGGTTATTTATGTGATGCATGGACATATCCAGTTCTAGGGTTATTTATGTGATGCATGGACATATCCAGTTCTAGGGTTATTTATGTGATGCATGGACATATCCAGTTCTAGGTTTATTTATGTGATGCATGGACATATCCAGTTCTAGGGTTATTTATGTGATGCATGGACATATCTAGTTCTAGGGTTATTTATGTGATGCATGGACATATCCAGTTCTAGGGTTATTTATGTGATGCATGGACATATCCAGTTCTAGGGTTATTTATGTGATGCATGGACATATCCAGTTCTAGGGTTATTTATGTGATGCATGGACATATCCAGTTCTAGGGTTATTTATGTGATGCATGGACATATCCATTTCTAGGGTTATTTATGTGATGCATGGACATATCCAGTTCTAGGGTTATTTATGTGATGCATGGACATATCCAGTTCTAGGGTTATTTATGTGATGCATGGACATATCCAGTTCTAGGGTTATTTATGTGATGCATGGACATATCCATTTCTAGGTTTATTTATGTGATGCATGGACATATCCATTTCTAGGTTTATTTATGTGATGCATGGACATATCCAGTTCTAGGGTTATGTATGTGATGCATGGACATATCCAGTTCTAGGGTTATTTATGTGATGCATGGACATATCCAGTTCTAGGGTTATTTATGTGATGCATGGACATATCCAGTTCTAGGGTTATTTATGTGATGCATGGACATATCCAGTTCTAGGGTTATTTATGTGATGCATGGACATATCCAGTTCTAGGGTTATTTATGTGATGCATGGACATATCCAGTTCTAGGGTTATTTATGTGATGCATGGACATATCCAGTTCTAGGGTTATTTATGTGATGCATGGACATATCCAGTTCTAGGGTTATTTATGTGATGCATGGACATATCCAGTTCCAGGGTAATTTATGTGATGCATGGACATATCCAGTTTTTAGTAAGATGAAGTTTGAGTAAGTGTTTGAAAGTTTGGGTGGAGGAGGCAGAATTAGTAGAAGTAGAGATATTATTCCAGGCTTTTGCAGTCGTGTAGGAGAGTAGTGCTTTCCCTGCTGTGTTATTTGCCCTGATAATAATAAGGAGAGACTTGTTGGCAGACCGAAGAGGGCAAGAGGTAGAACAATGACATAGTAGGTGAGTTAGGGCGGGAGTTTTTTCAGGGTAGGTGAACCTGGCAATGATGAGTTCTGTAGGGAGAGTTGTTAGCAAACCTAGCGATGTTGTTATAGCATGCCTCAAGTTTGGTAAGATCTGTTTTTCTAGCCTGGGTTAGGATAGGTGCAGCATACATCAGAATGGATAGAAGGTGAGTTTGAGCGAGGGTGATTCTTGCCTTGTCTGTAAAGCATTTTTTATTTCTATAGGGAGTTCCCATTTTTTTGTTTACCTTTTTGATAGTTTGGGCTAAATAGACATCAAAGAACAGGTTGTTATCTATTTCTACCCCTACGAGTTTAGTATGGCTAGTTGGAGATATGACAGTGCCATTAGAAGAGTTGATGGTGAAGGAGAGGGGGGGTGTTTGGATTTATTAGGAGAAAACAGAAGTAGTTTGGTCTTGTTTGGGTTGAGAATAAGCTGAATGTTATTCATCCATTTTTTTATGGAGGTAAAGGATTCTTGGGTAAGCTTTTGTAAGGTGGTTAGGCATGGGGATGCGTAGATGAGTGTTGAGTCATCTGCATACTGTATGAGTGAGGCTTGCTGGGTAGCATTAGCAATGTTGTTTGTAAAGATAGGGAAAAGTGGACCCTGGATTGAGCCCTGTGGAATACCAGTAGTTGTTTGAAGTTACTGCTGGGTCAGGTGAATGACATCACTATTTTTCACCCTTCTCCAGTTCCCAGACTAAACAGATACCAACAGAATTTAACATTTCTCTGTGAAAAAACTTATCTCTCAGAAGGTTGACTAGAACTGGAAGTTCGTAAAACAATTAACACTTTTACATTTGGAACCTAGTAATTATTTTTGTTTCCAGACAATAGGAGACCTCTAGCTGTAGACATTGTGTCTGTTTGTTGCACTGAAACACAGTTGTAAAACTCTACTTTTCAAATTTTTTACCTGAAGGTTTGCTCTGTATGTTCCAACTATGCTATCAAAACATACATTTGCACAGGTATATACATTTCTGTTCTTTTCCAGTAGGGTACACTGTGGTTACATTCTTGAAGCTCAGTACATAATATACAGCTCACAACACACTTCTGCACCAGTAGTTTAGTATATACATAACATATTTGTAAGGCAAGCCTATGGATCATATTAATATTCAGAAATGACATATGATTATTCACAAAATTCCAGATAGCTGGCCTGGCAACCTCACACTTCTATATAAACCACATTAATATTTGCAAGTGACATATAATTATTTACAAAATTCCAGCTAGTGGGGCTGGCAGCATTTTGGTTTGTCACAACATGTCCATTTTAAAGAAAGGTTTTTCCTTTATACCATCATCTGGCTAATAGAACAAAATTAATTGCTGATTTCAGATTATATTTACGGAAACTTAATTTACAATATGTTATGCAGAACATCCCTAATTTTGGGACTGAAAATTAAAGTTTTTTTTTTCCAACAGCACTTTTATTCCAGCCTTGCACAGAATGTTAAAATCTTTATGGGAGTTCTGTGAAGCTGACTTTCGTAAAAAAGGTTGGTTTCAACACTAGCATTACAATTTGTCATAATGGGAGATGAAAGTATTAAAGAAACTTTTGTCTGATAATAATATAAAGATCATGCAAGCTGATAAATCTTTTTCATGGCTACTGAAAGCTGTAATACTGTTTTGTTGAACTTACTGGTTGATAGTAACAATTACAGAGAAGTTAAAAAGAATCCATTTTAAGGAAGTTCATTGAAATTGATGACGAATTGCTTGAACTTTTTCGTTGCGGTGATAGACCACACAAATTATTCTTTTTTTACATGTGGAACACCCAAAAAGAGCAACATTTTTTGGCATTTCCTAAATTACATAAAGACAGAAATAATCCCTCATTTAGACCCCATTGTTCTGTTGGTGCATCTAAAACTGAGGCTATCTTAGTCTACCTTGATTTTTTATTAAATTCTTTGGTTCAGAAATCAGAATTTTATTTATGTGATTCCTGGCATCTTTTGGAACTTTTAAGAGAATTCATTGACTTAGATGGCAATATAATGCTTGCAACCCTTGATGTGGTGTCATTATATACTTGCATCACACAAGAAGTGGGATTGGAAATGGTTAGAGATTATCTTTCTCACCAAAGTGATTTCAATATATATTTGATAAATACTGTATGTGATTTACTTCATTTAGTGTTGGATATTAATTACTTTTGCTTCCTAAATAAATATTATAAACAACTTTCTGGTGTTGCAGTGGGGGCTAGAGTTTCCCCTATGTTTGCAAATTTGGTTATTGTCAGTCGGGAGCAAAATGTTTTTAAGAAAAAAACAATGTATAATAAGGTTGCATTTTATAGACATTCTTGGCAATCTCTTCTTTATCTGAAAGGGATCACATGAAGAATTTCTTGTCTTTGTTGACTCCCTTAACTGAAGTATGGACTTCCTTAGATTTACTAAGGGAGAATATGGTAAAAAAGTCAACTTTTTGGACATTTCTATCAGTCATGACAGTGTCAACAACAGTTTTGCCAGTAGAATTTTTAGGAAGCAAACATTCATTAATCAATATCTACATAAAGAAAGTTTGCATCCTATGCACATTAAAAAAGGAGTTGTCAATGGTCATTTGATCCATTTAAGTAGACTGACTAGTATTGAAGAAATTTATGAGGAAGAAAAATGGATGCTTCTTGAATTTTTCATTGAAAGAGGCTACAGTTATGATTGGCTGAGCAACATAAATAGTGAAGTAATATTGCTTAGAAAAGAAAAAGCTCAGCCAATCTTATGGAAAGGTGGACAAAGCCAATCAGTGGTCCAATATAACAAAGAGAACAGTTTAAGGACCAAAGGCTTATCAGTTCACTTTTCCTATTCCTATATCAAATGATGTTTGTCATAAGAAACATTTTGTTACAGAACTGGAAGATCATAATTGGAAATGATGACTTGACAAACTGTTTTGGGACAAGACCATTGTTCACTTATAAAAAACTGAATAATGTTAAATATATATTGGAAAAAAAATGTTTATAAACAGTGATCAACCAGTTCCATTTTTGGTACATATCTTTGTGGCAGTTGTAATCAATGTACCAACACTGGTAGCATCCATTTGTCAAGTTTAGATTTAGACATTTGCGCAATGGGTGAATATAATTGCAGATTGACTTATGTGGTTTACATAGCGACATGTTTGACCTGTGAGGCATTTTACGTGTGGAAGACCTGTAGGCAGTTAAATGGAAGAATGTACGAACATCTGCGAGCTGTTCGCAAAAAAGACCCCAATAATTCACTCGCAAAGCACAGTTTATTTTTGCAAAGATTTTAACAAGTTTACTTTTTTGTGCTTGACAGTGTAATTGTTTTGGATTTTGGTGGGGATCGTGATAATTTGTTGGAGTGCCGGGAAACTGCATAGCAGATTAAACTCCAGATAGTGCTCCAGGACTTAATGACAATGTGAATTTAAAGTGCTTTTTCAGAAGAAATAAGGTGAAACATATAAAGGTAAATACTAAATGATATTTTTATGATATAGTTTTGTTTAGTATGTGAATTTTAGAGTTCTCAAAGGATAATCAAGACTGGTTAATTATGGGAAATGAGTCTAATTGTTTTATCAATCAGAGTGGAGGAGTGTTTAAACACCTGAGATGATAGGTTGGTGAGATTTTTACATTTAGGAAGAGTACTTAAATAGCTTTTGTAATTATATGATTTTTTATGACTGATGAAGTTCTGAGTTCAAAGTGTTACAGAACAAAAGTATTAAATGTCTCATTTTTAGGTATTGGAAGTTGTGGTTTTGTTCATTTGTTGGTTTTTATATATATATATATATATATATATATATATATATATATATATATATATATATATATATATATATATATATATATATATATATACACTCTGTGTGGGTGTGCGTGTGTGTGTGTGTGTATATATATATATATATATATATATATATATATAGAGAGAGAGAGAGAGGGAGAGAGAGAGAGAGAGAGAGAGAAAGATAGATATCTTTATGGGTCTACTACACATGATCAAAATTTCATATGACTGAAATTCATTTGACTGAGACCAGAACATCAAAAGTTCAAAACACTGAAAACTCATTTGTCTGAAACTCATAACACTGACACATTAATGAAAAAGGTATATGCCATTTTCCCCACTGTAGTGCAATCCTAGAGTTATATATAGTTAGGGAGGTGTGGGGGCATAGCCCCTCCCACATAATTTAGGTATAGCTTGTCTTCTGCAAAGAGGTATTCATTGCAGTTATAAATATCCATCCGTATGTTTTAAAATGTATAACGAATGTGGGGAGCTGCACCCCCCACTCCCCCCAATTTGGGGGACTGTGCACCCCATACACTCCCTAACTATATATACCAACTCCAGGATCACACTATAGTGGGGAAAAGGGCATATAAATTTTCCTTTAATGTGTCAGTGTTATGAGTTTCAGCCAAATGAGTTTTCAGTGTTTTGAACTTTTGATGTTCTGGTCTCAGTCAAATGAATTTCAGTCATAAAAATTTTGAGCATGTGTAGTAGACCCATATATATATATATTTATATATATATATATATATATATATATATATATATTTAGAGAAAGAAAGTTATTCCTTCTGCCTGTGGATCAAACCTGCTTGAAACATTTATGAACATATTTTCTAAACATTTTCAGTGTAGTCAAAGCAGAAAGTTTTGAAGATTCACCATTTACTGATACCTTTGCCACTTTACCTTTAGTATCTAAATTATCTCCTGACACTTTCAGTCTCTTATGGTCATACTAAGAAATGGTTCATAATTATACTCGAGAATGGCCATTGCTGCATTCAATGAATCTAGACATTCACTTTCTAGGGTTTCAGTTTCACAGGTGTGTGGCTTAAATGAATCATCATCACCAATGTGCAAGAAATTAAGAGTCCATATGTTTTCTTAGTTTTTGCCAGTACAATGTATAAACCTGTCCAACTGGCCAATTAATGCTGAGCAAAAAGCATACAATCCTGACCTTCTTCTTTCTCTTGCAATCCAATAATTTGGATATTACAAGATTGTACTCTGTCTTCAAAATCTACTCACCTTTCCTATAACTCCTCCAAATCAGGAATAACACAATCATATATATCTTTTAAAACCTAATTTTCTTTTATAATGCCTCAGTGGCATCCCCATCAGAATTTCTGGGTAAGGATTTGAAATTTTCTGACCCAAGTCCCATAATACAGGGACTGAATGGCTAAAAAAAAAAATTGTGCTGCGGTAGCGTTGTTGCCTCACAGTAAGACTCTGTCCGGTTCAATTCACAGCTAGAGCGTCTTCTGCGTGGAGACATGCGTGAATGGGTGTGCCTTTGTTGAAGGTTGTGCATCAGGGCTGGTAACTCAGCATGTAAAAATCAACTACCAATCATTAGCGGACCAGAGTTCCGCTGTGGCGACCCCTAACCGGGAAAAGCCGAAAGACACAAACATACAAACCAAGTCCAAGATGGACATTTCTCAGAATATTCCTTTTTCAACAAGTTATAGCAATCTTGGACAAGCTTAGGATGTTGGGGGGGAGGGTACTCTCTAGCAAAAACAAATTTAATGGAAAATTGCAATGTTTGAGATTCACTTTTCTCATGCAGTTTTGGTCTTTTTTTGTGGGGGAAGAGGCTGTCAGCATTTGGCATTGTGAGTGCAAGCATTTCAATAGGGAGACAAATTTATGTTCACAGGTTCATAGGTGTATAGTAGGCTAATGACCACTAAGACCCTTATAAGCCTAGCCATGCAATCCAAATGAGACCCACAAATTTGATTTTTTATAGGGGTGATTTACTGAATGCCTCTGCCCATCATACACATAAGCACAAAACCAGGTGTAAGTTTCTGATTACCTATCCATGGGTCCAAGTTGCACTTAAACAGATAAGGGAGGAACTCTTCTTCACATGATTAGGGAGATTACTTGACCTTACCTGGCCAACCCACTCAGCCCGCTGGTCAGGCCTATGCTTCCATAGGTGTTGTGCCTATAGTGGTACTGTTGGCCAGAGTGGGTGATCCCTGTCATGGATGACAGGTACTCAGCCAACTCCTGTCAGATTCCTGTCTTTTTCCATTCACTGTATCACACGCATGCTTAGATATTATCCAGGTATGATCCACTAAGAAGATAGACCATAATTTTGGTCTTCTTATCTGACCAGCTCGGAGCACAGCCTTGTGCATACATTGGTGCTTCCATCATTAGAAGTGCCAGTACCAAAATGAAGAAAGTATGAACAAAGCTGTGGTTCACAAGTTTAAAGCCACTCCCTCTGGTATGTAACATCACCTTATCCAAGCCCAGTTAACCAGCAGGGACATTAGACCAGGTACTGTTAACTTTGTTTTGACTAAAAATGTTTTGTCTCCTAGATTTAGGGAATGCAGTCACTTTTCATTAATACGGTGGATAAAATTCACTATGCAATCATCATTGTTTTCATATTACTTACAATTGCCGCTACTGCTGCTGTGCGTTGTCTTAGCTACCTTTTTAGATTATTTCACCTGAATGTTACTTATACATTCCTCATGCAGTACAGCAGCAACAGCAGTATTATTTTTTCTGAGGATTTTTTTGCAAAAATAAATATTACTCTGTATGCGAGTACCAACTATAAGAAAATGAGTGCTTTGATCTGCTAAGGAGTGCCAGATGATGTTAGATGGGCAAAGATTAAACTTCATGGTTGTGCAAACTCACATGCATATAACTCAGCTTTGCTTTTTCTAAACATATTCATCTTTGAGCATAACTGAGGCTATCTGCACATTCCTACAGCATGTTGCAGACTACTGAGGACTCCTGTGGATTCTCTTGCTTTTCATAGTGTATTAATTTGAATCCAAGGTCATGTTTATGAGCAGCCAATAATGACTTACATGCATTAGTGGCTATACATGTTTGCATATTACTGTAATTCTGAGTGATAAATGTCAGAGAGCCTAATTTACATACAAAACACATAAATTGACACGAATATATGTGAAATAGTTTAACGGCACCATATTAACTTGCTATTACTTGAGTTAGGAGGCAAATTACTTATAAAACTGTGGATATTTTAAAGTAAAAAAAATATAGAAATCTTATAAATCAATGTGAAACACTCCAAAATTATGCAAAATGAGGGAGTTCACTTCAACAGCTGTTTGTGTTATTGATATGATGGGCATATTAAAATGGCTTTAGTCATAGGTTCATAGGTAGGTACTAGGCTATCAGCCCAAGGGCCTAAGTAAGCCTAGCCAACAAGGTTCCTTGGCTTAAGCTACCCACGAAAGTTAAATTCCTGTGCTCCTGTCAAGCAGAGCCACAGAAGTGATCCCCGGGGTGTATTTCATATTTCCCATCCACTCATCAAGATTTTTCTTGAAGAGTGCTAATGAGGAACTTTGCTTGACATAGATGGGTAGCTTGTTCCAGAGTATAGGTAGTCTCTGGGACAGGAATCTATCCCTCCAGTATGTCCTGTTTATTGTAGTGACAAGGTTTAGGTCTCTAGAGCATGTAGCTTGGAGGGATTTCTTTAGGTGTAGCATGTACAACAGAGTAAAGCTGGAGTTTTTTGAAATGGTCAGTGTAGGGCATCTGTTTGAGGCCAGTAATCCTCTTTGTGAGATACTTCTGTGGCCTTTCCAGCTGCTGCATATGTCTTGTGAGGTACATTTCAAAAGGGGCATTGTACTCTATAATGGGTCTAATGAGTGCTGAGTAGAGGGGAACAATGGCCTCTTTTTTTCCTGGATGTGAACCCTTTTGTTATGAGGTGTGCCACACAGAAGGATTTCCTGACTACTGTGGCAATGTGATTACCAAAGGAGAGACTACTGTCCACCTGTGTCCCAAGGTCTCTTATCACACATTCAGCATTAAGTAGACTGCCGTTTATGTGGAAGTTCATGGGTACAGAGTTTTTACCAAAGGGGATGACAATGCACTTTTTGGCATTGAGCTTGAGGCCATGCTTCTGACACCAGGCATCCGTCTCAGTGAGGCCCTTCTGTAGGATATCCACATAATTTGGGGACTCAGCTATGGCTCCTAGTTTTCAGTCATCTGCGAACTTCGTTAACCAGAGGCCTTCAGTGTTAGCTTGTACTTCAGAGAAGTAGATACCAAACAGGAGAGGTCCCAGGACTGAACCCTGTGGTACTCCACTTGTCACTGGTTTGAAGTAAGATTTGGAGTCTGCAACTTTTACAGTGTGAGTTCTGTCAGTGAGCCAGTTGGCAACCCATCTTGTGATGTAGGGATTTATACCTAGTTTAGTGAGTTTAGCTGTAATTCCAGAATGGGGGATGGTGTCAAAAGCCTCAACGAGGTCAACATAGGCTGTGTGAACCACCTTACCCTCGTCTATGGCTTTGCTGACTGCCTCAAAGAAATCGATCAGGTTCAAAAGGCATGATCTGCCTTTTGCAAACCCGAACTGGGTAGGGTCTAGAGTTTGGAGGTTACCAATGTCTTTATTTCTGAGTTCCATGATGATACGTTCCATGGCCTTGCAGGCCAGGCTCGTCAGGTTAATAGGGTGATATTTCCCAGGATCAGTGGTGGCTCCCCCTTTGTGGAGTGGGATAACTGTTGCTGTGTGCCATTCAGTGGGCACAAAGCCTGACGTGAGACTATGATTGAACATGGTGCTTAGGTGGGGAGCCAGTTTGTTCTGAAGTTTGTGTAAAAGGCAGCCTGGGATGTTGTCCGATCACATGGATGCTGTGTTTTTGGTTTTAGAGAGTGCAGCTTTTACCTGTTTTTCTGTCATTTTTAAATGGAAAATCATTTCAGCAATAGTGGAAATTATTAGTGATCACTGAGAAAAGTCATTTACTTTGGTGTCATGTACTGAATATGCATGCATTGCACAAATGCAGTGTTTCAATTTTAAATTACTAAAATGGTATGAATATGTTTCTGGTTGAACAATGTATCTTCACTTGAAGATTTTTGAGTGGAAATGAAGAATGAAAAATTACAGTATTATGAATATCAGACAGAGGTAGGGGCTAGGAGACTGATGGATCTGAAAAGAAACTGTTTGTTTTACTGTTGTGAATGTATTTATGATACTGTGGACATTCCTGTGATGCAACTTTATTTGGCCTGACTGAGATCTTGCATGTGTATATAATTATGAGGTTTGTATCACCTACCTTTTTTATGAGGATAGCAAACATGCTTTCATTGTTGTGTTGTTTTGTTGGACTGATGATCACATCAAAAGTTTTATTTTTTTCTGTATGGCTATGGCATATTTTTCATGTTTAGTAAAGATGCAAAACATGGGATCAAGGCAGAGAAAGGACAACTTCAACCATGAAGAAAACGGCATCCTCATGACAGCACTTAGGATATACTGTATGTTAAATTTCTGTTTAGAAGAGGGGACCTTAAACAAGCTGAGAGGACAAATGCATGGAATCAGGAGGTCCTGGACATTAATGCAGTTGGTGGAAAAAAATTGCACATTGACACAGTATAAGAAGTGGACAAATTATATGGTAACATGTGCTAGAAGCAAGGTAAGACAGAATGCAATTGCGCATACAAGAACTTTGGTGGGGGCCTCCAACAACTATCCTATTAACTTTAGATGAGGAATACCTCCCCTCCATTTGTGGGGATGTCTGTGACACAGGACATGATGGTCCTGGAATAATCACATGTGATGCTGACATTGGATATTAAAAAACACCTGCAGCACCAACACTCATCTGCTCAGGAAAGTTGGTTTAAGAAGGGTTAACATGTTCATTTAGAAGATTGAATGCTGACATGGGGAAATTACATTAAACACATGGTAACTACTATTGATAGGTGAACCTTCCACATCTACACAGAATGACAATGAAGGCAGTGTTCATGGTAAGTGTTTTCAACATATCCTTAAAAAGCATACAGCAGTGTATGCTAGTTTTTTATTAGTAATGTTTTTAAATAATTTTTTACAAGATCAGCAGCAGAATCAAACAGTTCTACCATTCCAATACATTTGGAGGATATCAGCAATGAAATGGCTGTAGAAGATGATGATTATAACAAAATTATATTTGTGAGCCAAACTGAAGAAAGTGGTATGCATTCCCCAAGTTTAATGGCAGGATTTCACACTAAACAGCATGTTAGTAAGTCTGCTGGAAGTGTCAGTGCATGAGAAAGTCAAGCACATGCTGACATTGCACTCACACTTGTTTACGGAAGAAAAAACATGCACTTTTACACCAGTATCTCCAAACTAAGATGAACACTTTCAAGATGATGGCAAAAATTCAAAGGTAACAGTGTCCCCACTGAAACTTTAGAAAGGGGGAAACAATAACAGGGATTTGTTACACCTGCCCCAGAAAACACATAAAGCATTGGCTGCCCAGCAGCTAATGTTCCACAACATTGTTAGGGCTCAGTCACCTGGAGATAGTCAGAGTCCTCCAGGGAGTACATGATGATTTCTGGCACTACATGGAAATGGCACAGAGTACAGATAATGCCATGACCACACTGTTGCATAGTATGGTGGTACACAAAGCATCTGTGGCTGCCTCCATTTGTATACTTGTTAAGACATACCAGATTTAAGTAGGAATCACTCTTAGAAGAGGCAGAGGACAGGGTGCTGTCCAGGAATATGGAAGTAGATTATGTGAGACTACAAGTGCTTCTCAAGAAAGTACTGTAATTAGTCAGGGGGAACAAGCATAACAGATTTCATGCAGGCTCCATCAGCATTCATATATATCTAGAAGAAACTCTCATGTGAGATCCTGATCATGGTCTTGCAACACTGTCTGATCAGTGTTTTCAGGATCACCTGCATCAACTAGATCATGACATCAGACCAACTCACTATCCAGCTATCATGACAGCCCCTCTTCAAAATCACTTGTACCATCACCTAGTCTAACTTTAGATGTGTTTGGCACATTTGACCTTGACCTACTGTGAATCAAGTGCAACATTTCTGTTACTTACAACTTGAGCTTCACAAATGCAGGTGAATGTTGAACTTGAATGGAAATAAGTTAGTTTTAAAAAGGGGGGACTTAGGACTCTTTTCATCTGTATACATTTCATTACTTTAATAGCACTGCTTAAAACCTCATTGACCTATGGAAAAAAGGTGCATTTCATTGTAGTGATTAACACCATTAATGCTGTATGCACTGACTTTGTTACAGCTGGCAGTTACCTACAACATAAAAGTAGTAATACACAAGTTTTCAGGGAAACAATAAAAAGAAAATTACAGATTAAAATGAGTATCCTGCCATTTAAACAAACACTGCTGCCACTTCACCCTCACTGCTGCAGAAATGATTTTTTTTGTTTCTGGGATCACAAGTTATTCTATATGACAAAATAAAATAATCTGATGTGCAGCACCTCAACAGGACATATGTCAAACTATGACAACACGACATTGCATAATATAAAAAAATAGTATTATACTTTTTCATTCAAATGCAGGGTATGAGCTCATGTTCACTAAATGAACCACATGAGAACATACAGTACATGCATACTTAGGTAAACTACCTCAATATAATTTATTATTAGTTACATAATGCTTTAACACATCATTGAACAGGAATCAGTGAGCACTTAGATATGACTTTTAAAAACAATATTATGAGTAACTGTTCTGCAGTAACAAAGCTTGCCCCCCCTCACACACTCTAGTATAGTGCTACTTCTTTCTTTAACTAACTTTCCCCAGAAATTACATAGAATAAAATACAGCTAGTGTTCTCTTAACTCATTTTACCATAATAAAGGTAGTACCCAGAACAGGAACATACTTTGTGCCGATAATAACTATTGGAACCAACCTAATTTTTATAAATACCTAGCCCACAGAAATTACATTAAATCTTGCTCAGGAAACTAAATGCTATTAAACTACTTATCTTAGCTGGCTGATTGCTTTTACAATGAACCAGTTGGTCTGTGTTTCTACTCAATCCATTCGCCTTCGCTGAGCTCGGGCACACTTTGCTCCCCTACCCTACTCCCATTCCCACACACACCCACATCAATTATATGTATACTCTCTGCTAGTTCCATCCAACAGCCAATCAACACCCTAACATTAACATCAGCATCCTCACATTCACTCCACCCTAATTAGCTTCCTAACTAGCAGTTGACTTTCCTAACATGTTTTATACCTTAAAGCTTTGTATTACCCTAGTCACCCTTACCACCATACTTTTATTTCTATCCAAAGCCACCTCCCTACTTAGTGTTTTCCACTCCCTAACTGTAGAATCTTCCACATTACCCATCTTACCCAACACTAAAACCAATAATTTTTCCATCTCACCTTCATTATTCAACTGCACTATTTATCACCTTTCAAAGATTAAATCCTTTGTTATCATAATTAAACCAAAATTATGTTCAGTCCCCTCCATAGACCTTGCTCCATAACTCAACATCTGTCCATCCTTACATGTCACTACCAGGGCCTCTCTCTATGTGGTGACATTCACCCCAATCCAGGACCAAACACCAATTTTCCACACAAGCTTCCTTCCAGTGCCAAGAACCTCTGCTTTACTGCAATTAATGTACATAGCATTTGTAACAAAACCACTGAATTCCATGCATATCTTTCACATTACTTCCCAGATATTGTAGCACAGAGCACTCACAGAGACCTGGCTAAAACCACACATTGCTAAAACTGAAATAATCCCTCCCGGATATAATATACTTAGAAATGGCTAGCTCCATAAAAAAGTGGTGTCGCATTAATCTACCATGACACATTAGCTATTACACCATATAACAAACCTATACCAACATTTACTAATATGGAATTAATACTAGGAAACCTACATAACAACAACAAAAAACAATTATGCATTGCTGTACTTTATATTCCCCCAGGCAAAACATACCTACTCTGGAAGACCTGCTATCCTGGACAACCTTCAATATATTAAACAAAATTATCATTCTTGGTGACACAAACATAAAATGGCAAACTCTCATCTGTGACTCCCCTGTAAATAGTATAAACTTACACAGATTTATGCAACTCATTACTGACCCCACTCATAGGATAAAAAAAAAAAAGAGTCAACCCTATACTGGATACTCATCTCACACCCTCATAAATTCACCAAGGCAGGAACCCTTCCGAATACCTTTAGTCACCATCTTCCTGCATATAACCACAGAACCCAACATGAAATAAGCAAACTGCATTCCCTAAAAACATCAAGAAATCTCACCCAGTTTAATGAACAACTGTTTTTAGAGCCCCTATACTCCCACAACTGGTCCCCTACCAAATGTCTCCCTCTAGATGAAGCAGTTAACTATTTCAACAAATTCTTTCTGGATATTCTCAATAGTCTCACCCCCATATGTACCAAAAGAATAAAGTCCAAACATACCCCATGGCTATCTATACAAACTAAGCAGTTACTAATTTTTAGGGATAAAGCCTGAAGGGAATGGCATAACAGTAGAACCCTACAAAATGAACTCAAATACAAACAACTACACAATAATGCCAAATGGCAAGTCATCAAGGATAAAAAAGCTATGTCTCCACTAAACATAATAACTCTGTCTCCTCTCTTCTAAACCACTTCTAAATCCTGGCACTCAGCACAACCCTACCCCCTCACCTGACAAAAACCCTCAAGAAATCGCTCAAGCCTTCAACTCTCACTTTATTGAAACTATCCAAAAACTTGTTATTGACTTCTCTACAAACTAATAATAGTACAAATTTCAACAAAAACACGATACACCCTTGAGCCATCAATCACATCTCAACACCCCCATAAGAATTCTAATGCAAATAATACCGTGACTGCTCCTCTATTTACATTACAACATGTTCCCACCTCTCTAGTGCACAAACAACTCTCTAAACTAAAGCCATGCTCCCTCTCTTCCAACGGCCTACCACCTGAATACCTAAAACTAGCAGCAGACTCTATAGTTTTTCCAGTCAGCATTCTCATTAACTAATCTATCTCAAAATTATATGCCCCACAACTCTGAAAAAACTCAATTATTAATTATTACTCCACTTCACAAAGCTGGCAACACCAGTGATCTCTCGAACTACCAGTCCATCTCTATACTTTCACCGCTATCTAAAATCCTAGAAAAGTGTATTCATTCCCAACTGCTAAAACATCTCACTGACAATAACTTACTTGCACCCAACCAACATGTTTTTTGGCCATTGCACAGCACTACAACAGCCTTACTGTCATTTACCAACACTGTATACAAAACTCTTGATGATGGGCTACTAACATCAGTCATCCTGCTGGACTTATCAAAAACATTTGATGCAGTGTCCCAATCTAAATTACTACTGCAACTTGACACCATAAACTGCTCCTCACACACTCTAACCTGGTTCCATAACTACCTACTAAACAGAAAGCAATCCGTTAGATGATAAAACAAGCAATCTCAATACCTAATCAACAACACAGGCGTCCCGCAAGGATCTATCCTTGGGTCCTTGCTTTTTAATATACTTATTAATAATCTCTATAAAGCATCCATGCAAAGTACCCTCATTCAGTATGCTAATGATTCAACAATTATCACATCCTCTAACAACATTTCTGATCTCCTAAAATTAACAAAAAAAGCTTTTACTTCCATTGAATCTTGGCTTAATGAGACTCAACTCCTACTTAATCCCAAAAAATCAAAACTTTTACTTTTCTCATCCAAACCTCTAACTGTAGACTTTAAAATATTCTCTCAGAACAATACAGCAACTGAAACTGTAAAAACATCTAAATTACTTGGCATCACAACTGATGATAAACTTGCTTTTGAAAATCATATACTCGACACAATGAAAAAGACCAATTTTAAGCTTGGCAAGCTCTATAGGCATAAATTATATCTGGACAAGTCTACCAAGTTAAAACTAGCAAATACCCTACTTTTTCCCTCCTTCCTCTATGCTAGCCCCATCTTCACCAACCTACACACACACATCTCTCCTGAACAAACTGCAGTCATGTTACTATAAAATAGCTAAGTTTGTCTCCAACATGCCAACTCGCACACATCACTGATTGGCCATTAAAACTTTAAACTAGTTAGAATTCTCTCATTACCTATATTTCTCTCAACTTAGTCTCATCCACAAACTGCTCAATAACCAAAACTACTGTCCATCCCTTCAAAATATAAAACAAACACACACCCCAAAACAAAATCTCAGGTCCACTAACAAACAACTGCTAACTGTAACTAAACCCAACAAAAGAGCTGGACAATGTCTGTCTTCCTATGCCATTGCCAAACTTCAGAATGTTCTCTCTCACTCTATTATCCAACTCAAACCTATAAAACATTTAAATCTGCTCTGAAAGAACACTTTCTCAATAACAACCCGTCCCTGTAAACCACATGATCAAACCACCTTAAATATTCTTATTTTTGGCCATAATACCCTACAAATACTTTTCTGAACTTAAATCATGCAACAATTTTCTCTGCTTATTCTTCTTCTCTAGTCTTATTTCTTTTGACTCTGGTGATTGAATAAATGGAATTAATCAAACATTTTTACTTCTGAGACTGTATTAAATTTCTCTGCTGTTTAAGTATAATTCTTTGTAATATGTATAATTTTTTAGTGACTACTACATTCAAGCTGATGTCTTTGAAAAATTCTTTTGTAACTGTTTGGAACTTTTCTCCCCGGGCCTCCACTGAAAATGGGTCCATGGGCCCAGTGGACTTTCCTGGTAAATAAATGTCAATAAATAACCAAATAAATAAATAAATAAATAAAAATAAATAATTAAAAATAAGAAGGAATGTCTGATGAGTAGTGACAGTAAACAATGCACCTCAAAGCACAGTCCACAATTATCACATCATGTGTCAGTTATTCTCTATGTGTTTTTTTACAAGAAAGGAAACACTTACCTGAATGTCATGGTCAGTAGCTCTGGACTAGATGCCACCTCTTTACCTGCACAGCCGTATGGCGTACATGAGCCTGGAGTCCATTACTACTGCTCCAGGCTAGTCATCATTAGTCATATTGGGAATGGAAGTAGGAGATGAAGTGATACCATAGGTCATGTCACCACTGGATTGGTGCATGATTATGTTGAGCGGAATGCAACTTGAAGAAAACATCCTAGAAGCAGTAGCTGAGATATACTGAAGGGCACTCCCAGACTTATCAAGAAAGCTAAAATGACTTTTCAGGAGGCCAAAGACCATCTTGATGACAATACAGGTCTGGGACAGGGATGTGTTAAACTTTTCTTCTGCAGTTCCACTTGGATTTCCCACAGGTGTCATGAGCCATGGATCTAGGATATCCAGCGTCACCTGAAAGACAAAAAGAGAGAGAGCGAGAGAGAGAGAGAGAAAGGAGAGAGAGAAAACAAAGAAAAAATGGTTTATGAGTAACTCTTTAATCACAATAAAAAAAAAAAAGAAAAATACACATTTTACCACTTAACAACAGGATGACCACTGGGCTTCCTACCATGCAGTTACAGGTGGTGTAAAGAGCTAGCATGCCAGATGTGAGAATCATGTGCACTGCCAGGATGCTGGGCAGGAACATTGGTGATGCACTCACCATTCTATCAATTGCCAGGTAGTGTGTGATGTAGGGGTGTACATCATCAGTGTTCCTCCCAGGATGCTGGGCAGGAACATTGGTGATGCACACCCCTGCATCTCACACACACACTACCTAGCAATTGATAGAATGGTAGCCCTTCCTAGTGTGGTACTGCTCACAGAAGGGGCCCTAATTTCAACATGGTTGCAATCTATTGCACTGACTTCCTCAAGAAAACATGCCACTCCATAAAAGACACATATAGTCTGAGCTTGGTCTGGGGTGACACCAGAAAATAGATGTACTGATCCACACACATCAAGAGTACATCCAAGAACTGCTACAGTATCCTTGAGGTAGAAGTTTGTGAAATGCCCACATCTGTCTCTGGAAAGTCCCTGTGGTTAGCATAGTGAGGGCTATACATACCAAACTATCTACAAGGATAGGAAGTCAACCCATTCCTCCATTACCCTTAATGGGGGTCATACATACCCAGTAAGAACCTTAAAATATCCCTGTTCACTCTAAAATTATCTAGTACCTCCTGATTGTCAAAATTGGAATGGGTTATTCTCTGTTATATCTCTGCCTTCATGGCCAGTGAATGTCACTGGGTGCAAATGGTTTTGTCTCAGCCAAGACAAGCAGCTCACAATGGGAAATAGCAAAGCTAGTAGTAAGTGACAGCATCTTCATGGATTGCAAAGTAAATAACATAGGCAAGACTCCTCTTTATATAATGGATCTGTTGACAGTGCAAAAAAGCAGAAAAGTTTCAACATTAATTGCAAATTGGCAAGAGAATGTTTCATTAACATTTGCTATTTTACATCATTGCTCATTTACAGCTCATTAAGACTTCATTTGCTTAGCCTCATTTGAAGCCATTGTATGTTAGTGTAAGTGGCTTCTATGAATCACAGCTTACATGTGCTCATTCACGGACAGTGCTGATAGTTTTAATGTGTTTGTGCAATGACTATGAATACCATTTTTTATCAGTTTATTGGAAACAAAATTAATACTGAAAATACATTATGTGATTCATAAGAAATGTTATGCTGCATCGGCAAAATCAGTTGTATACAAAATTTGCACAGTCATACAGTGCAGATTGAGCAAACCAATCCTGAGTCATATTGTTACATAACTCCAGTGAGTATGCAAGTCTAACACACACTATTATTAACATTATTTATTCAAATAAGGTGAGCTATACACTAGATTCAGAAAATGTCTCAGTGTACATACTAATTACCTATCTTGTGGTTCATCAAATAGCACAATGGTGATAAAATGTGATTCAGAGACAGGTATTTCTGCAATTATTGGCTTAAGACATGAAATAGTTTACATTAGCACCCATGAGCTCATTCAGAATAAATTAACACTGTAACACAGAGGTATAACTTTTATCCGAGCTTCTAAGTGAGTTATTTCTGTTGCCATAATTTATTTAATACTGTTTACATTCAATTTGAACTTAAAATTGATTTTCCCAAAGAATTCTGTTGGCGGGTCTATTGTTCATAGGAAATCAAGTACTTTTATACTGATCAGTAACAGTATAATATAGGCCTTTCAGAATGCATGTGAAATTGATCTATATAATATATTTGAGGATAATTCATCCAAGGAAGTCTCTTTTTTAACTTGACATGTGATGAACATACTACTATAGATTCTTTAATACATAATAAGGACATTGTTAGAAAGTGTGCATATAGGGGGGTTGGAACATTGTGGTGATGGATAGAACCTTTTACTTGAAAGATATAAATGAAATGCTACATGATTCTAATAAATATAATGTTATTACTAAGGCAAAGATTAATAATATAATTAAACATGTGATAATGAAACTTACTGTACACACTTTAATGGTAATTTAACATTAGATTTAAAGATATTTTTTCATATTTCTAATCCCAAAATTCTGACATACTGTGGGTTACCTAAAATACATAAAAACCTCTCAAATCCAGCTATGAGAGCCATATTATTTTCTAAGGGCTGTTTAACACAACCCATTTCTCTTTAATTAGAATGTTTTAAAACTATTTATTTCACACATAGAAAGCCATATTAAGAGAAGTAATGATTTCCTTAGTCAACTATATCAGTGGCATTCCACTGTGAATGTTGACTATTATAACTCTGTCATATTGGCTAGAGACTCCTTGTTCACGTTCATACCTAATGACATAGGCATAGAAAATATTAGAGAAGTTTTGACTGCTCATTCAGATGTCAAATGGTAATATAAATAAGGATTTTTATTTACTTTCCTTGTCCTTGATTAATGAATAATGTTTTCCTTTTTCATGATTGTTATTATGTTCAGTCTTGTGGCATAGCTGTTGGTACTCCAGTGACAAATACATACGCTAATCTGGTTTTATCAGCTTAGGAGAATAATTTTGTCTTTAATGCAGGAAATTGCTTTGCCCAAGATGGATTATTTTACCATTGGTTTGTGGATGATATTTTTTAATGTGGACAGATGTGAATAATGACATACTCAGTGTGACACTGCCAGCCCAGCTATCTGGAATTTTGTAAATAATCATATGTCATTTGTGAATATTAACATGATTCATATGCTTGTCTTACAAATGTAAGAGAACTATATGTCATGTGTACATTAAACTACTGGCATAGAAGTGTGTGTTGAACAGGGTTTGTACAGTAATGAGCTTAAAGGATGTGTCCACAGTATACCCAACTGGAAAAGAACAGAAATGTACATAAACTATATACATGTACAAATGTATGCTTTAATAGTAGAAGCTGGAACACACAGAGTTAACTTGCAAAACTTCAAGAACATGAGTTGAATTTGTTTTACGATTGTGTTATCTCTTAGTTTCAGTGAAGAAGACACAATGTCTAGAGTGAGAGGTTTTTCTATTGTCTTGAAACAGAAATAATTACTAGGTTTCAAATGTAAAAGAGTTTTGTTTTTTACGACTTCCAAGTTCTGCAAACTTCTGATAGATATGTACTTCTCACAAAGAGATGCTAAAATTCTGTTAGTATATGTTAGCCTGGGAACTGAAGACAGGTGACAAAGAGTGATGTCATCCAAACTGACCCAGCAGTAATGTCTGATATTAATTTAAGAACTCTCTCAAAGAGAGAGACTGTGCATTTTGTATCTTGTCTTGGACCTAGCGAGAACATCCACTCATCTGCACTTGCCTTGCTAATAGTATGTAACTAGATTACACTGATTTCTTTTAGATTTAGATAGGAATATAGTAAAGATTAGTTTAGATGTTTTCTGCATTTATTTGAGAGTGTCCTGCAATGTTGTTTTAACATATTTCCTGTGATTTTGAACTCTGTAGTTACTGTGTTTGAGTATTGTCTTGTTCTTTTATTTATTATTAAGTATATTTAAACCTATCTTTGTGGCTGATATTTGTGAGGCATATTTAGGCTCTTAGTACATGCATATGTATTTGGTGACACTGTACAGACCACTCCTAAATAGCCTTGCTCTTGGTCACACTTACCATTTGGATAATAGTAACATTACACAGTAGGATTGCTCACCTTTTGTAAAGGCTTTAAGTGGCTGATAAAGAGGGGTTGGTGGCAGTGATAACTATCTTATATAGTCTGGGCAGAAGGAGGCATAGCTAGTAAACCTGTGCCAGCCTTCCTCAGGAGTGTCTGTGTGTTTGTATATGAATCAAATTTCAAAGTTTGTGTGTGTGTGTGTGTGTGTGTGTGTGTGTGTGTGTGTGTGTGTGTGTGTGTGTGTGTGTGTGTGTGTATATGTGTGTGTGTGTGTGTGTGTGTGTGTGTGTGTGTGTGTGTGTGTGTGTGTGTGTGTGTGTGTGTGTGTGTGTGTGTTAGCTACTTGGGCAGGGACAAGAAGCACTGGTTGGACAGAGAGGGTGCTGGAGGTCTTGGCTTGACCCCTCAGCTGAGATCCTAACCATATAGGTGTGTCAGTGGGGAGTCTTATTGGGGATCTGTAGAAAGAGGGAGAAACCACCTCCACACTGACTGTGATCTATGGGTGCTCTCAAGGGAAATTGTACTTTACTGTGTGTGTACTTGTCATCCTACCATTGTGTACATCCCTCACTGTTGTCAGTTGTGTGGATTGAGGCTCCTTGATTACTGGGCTAATGCAGGGGTATCACACTCAGCTTCATCAATTATTTGACTTTGACTACAGATTTTTTATGGTTTAAAGAATAATATATCAAAGAGATCAATAAATTCTTCAGATATTCACATGACTAAGATGAATATTAACCAGAGATACAGCTACAAGTAGAGAGGAAGGCTATATTTGAGATGTGGAATAATAAAGCAAAACCTGCTTTCAGTAATGGTCCCTATCACAGATCTAGAAATGTCACTGAACAGAAAGTTAGAGTGATGGTCAAATATAATAGACACACCAGCTATGTGAAGCAAATCATCACAAGAAATTGGGGTATCCTTCATACTTTAGATTCTTTAAAAATGATATTACCTCAAAACCATTATTTACTTATAAAAGAGAACAAAATCTTAACAAAAAGCTCTCTTATAAGGAACAATTTAATTTTGTTAATTCTTGACATATCCAAAGGATTGGCACTTTTTCATGTAGAAAATGTACCCCAGGATTTAAAAAAATTCATGTAGGCACCATATAGGGCCTACATGGAATGTACCTGTGTTCATGGTCATGGTTCCCCCTTGGCAGTGCAGCATGCATATTGATGATGGCACATTGCTGAGGGAGAGCTGAGGAACACAGTTACTAAATCAGTGAAGGTAGAGGTGTAGTGCTAGCCATGGTTACAGATGAATATGAGACTCCCTACAGTTTCCATTGTCTTATTTTATTTTTCTTTCCTACTTTTTATTTTTTAAAAAAAAGCATGTTTGAGTGGTACGATGTGGAGCACAGCAATGACAAGCTGCACTGACATATAAGCTAGCAGACACCTGCCAGATATCTGAATATAGAAACCGGATGTAATTAATTATTTATTTAAAGGTGTATTTAAATGTGTCTAAGAGTGTTTGTGTGGTGTGGTGTGGTGCTCAACACTGCTTATAGGTAGCTCAGTGGTATATGTGAAGGTATGCCACATTTCTTAATATCCACATAGCTAAATGGGTAGAGTTACAGCTTCATGTGCAGTAGGTCCAGGGTTTGAATACATAGAAGGGAAAATATGTATTTAATTTTAATAAACATGTCATGCATTTTTTATAAAAGATGTCCCCACTGCACTCTGCTAAGCTCTGCTCAATTATTCTTAGACCTGCTAAGCACCGCATAAACATGGTAACAGCTGCCAATGTTTTGTGCATTGCTGGGCTCTGCTTGGCTGATTTGCGCACTGCTAAGCTCCACTAAGACTATGGTTCTGCCAATTTTTGTGAAGCTCTCCTCAGCTGGACTGGTTTGTGTGGTGCTAAGCGATGCAGCACTTATTTGAATGTCGCCCAATAAAGTGTAAGGGTGGAAAAATAGCATATATTAAACCCAACAGGTGGGATTACAGCATAATCCATTGGAGTTCTATGACTGATGGTATACAATGGCTGGCAGTAGTGAAGGTGCATGCTTTCGGAGGCAGCATTGGGGCATTTTGGAATCCAGGGTGATGGTTGGGCTCCTTGTACAAAACCATCATGACAGGCTGCTGTAGGGAAGTTTCTAGGGCTTGGAGTGTAAGGAGGAGGCCTGGGACTGGACGGCTAGAGATCTCACCAGTGTCACTGGTATCCCTCGCACAGGTGAGCAGTGTCAGCACCACCATGATGACCTGAAAAGATTGAAGAGGGGACTCTTAGGCACCTGGGTCCAAGAAGTGAGTACTTTTTAGTCTGTTTTACCAATATGTACTCTGAATGTCTGCAAAACTGGTATGCATGATGGTGTGTTTCTTTCTCAACAGCTGTAGCTGAGGGGGTTCACAATATTAAGTTGCATGCTAGGTGCTTGGCCAGGTTGCACCATGAATGTGCTGAGTATGGATGTATTATGCTAACTATAGTGAAATAAGAAAGAGTAAAGAATCAATTGCAATAAAGTAGATACAGTAAAGTTTGTAGTGCAATAAATGTGGACTTAGAGATGTAGTGGAATAAATGAATAATGCCAATTGTACTGCAATAAAAACATGAAACAATACCAATAACTGCATTAAAGTATATACAGTTAAGTTTGTAGTGCAGTAAATGTGGAATTACAGCTGCATTGCAATGAATGAATAATACCAAGTGTACTGCAATAAAAAACATGAAACAATGCTAATAAAGGCATTAAAGTATATACAGTTAAATTTGTAGTGCAATAAATGTAGAATTAGAGCTGTATTGCAATAAATTAATAATGCCAAGTATACTGTAATAAAAACATGAAACAATACCAATAACTGCATTAAAGTATATACAGTTAAGTTTGTATTACAATAAATGTGTAATTAGAGCTGTATTGCAATGAATGAATAATGCCTAGTGTACTGCAATAAAACCAAAGAAAAAAAGCAAAGAAAAAAGCAACAAGGAACTGTAGATACTGTTTTTTAATATAATAAAAAAAATAAAATAATCCAAAATTAACCATGTTAACTGCAGTTGTTCTGATGAAGTCATTTTAACATGATGAAAGCGCTTAACATGGTTCATTTTGGATGTTTTTTTTATTATATTAAAAAACAGTATCTACGGTTCCTTGGTGCTTTTTTCTTTGGTTTATAGTTTATTTTGCACCAACACACTTAATTTTTGGTTTTTGTCGTACTGCAATAAAAACTTGAAACAATACCAATAACACCACGGAAAATGGTGTATATCAGGATTGTGTTGTAACTATTGCAGTAGAGCTGTATGCATTGAAGCTGTAAGGTAAGGAGCTGCAGTAAGGTATAACACTGTAATAGCTGTAGAATGCAAATCTAACGACTGCAAATTGTATTGGTTTTCTCATATAAATATTGTTCAAGGCTATCTGTAGGCCATTATTGGTCACATAAAGCTCTGTCATCCACAGACATCAGGTAATAAAGATATATGGGTGAGGTAGCACACTCCTTGAGCTGATATTGTTTGTTGACTTCACAGATATGATATTGAAATATAGCTTGTCTACTATCTGCATTATGCTTGTATATCATGGATGTGCATTCTACTGCCACTGCAATCTAGTATAACACTGTAGTAGTACTACCAGGTCATATATTGGTTCCAGGTGAGCTCTAGGGAAATATCAGTCAGTCAGCAATCATCAGTGACTCAGTAGCTTAGTTTGTTAAAGACTTTGTATACAGTACATTTTGCTACACACAGTCCAGGGTTCAAATCCAGTGGTATGTAGCAGTAGATATTACAGTAGCAGTCATGTAATGCTCACAGTTTCTCCCTCCACAGGAACTGCAGGCAAATGGGTGAGGTATCCGATATTATGAGAAGATAATTATGTGTTTATATGTCACGGACTGTTAAAATCATTAGCAAGAATGTGTTCATCAGCAATGTTCAGTCAGAAATAAAATGTGTAATCCCAATATGGCTGTATGCCTGGTGTGTCTGTTAACAGTTGTTAAAGTCAATTAATACATCCTGTGTAGATGCCCCCTGTAGTCACTGCTATTGAGTTCTATTTCCATGCCTGCCAATCAAGTTTAGTGTCTGTACTGTACACATCCATGTCTCTCAAGTATCACAATTTCACAATATGTAATTAATAGTGTGTAATCTGTCTGCCACAGGATTACCATGGAAATGATTATATAGATTGCAAAGTATTAACAAATCAGCCCATAAAACACCTTGGTAGTTATATAGGTCGACCTGATATGACTTGTTCTGTGTAGTTGTGTACCCACAGTTGTTACTGCTTGGCCCATAGTGCCCCATGCAAATGGCTTGAGAGATATGTACATGCTACATCAGCTATAGGAAACTTGTAGTCACTGTACATATAAACAACATACAGACCCGTAGAATAGATAGTAGTACTATTGTCAAAGAAATAACTGGAAATGTTACTAATGGACTCTTTTCTCTCTCTCCCCACCCCTTATCTTAATTTATTTCTTATTGTTATTCATTGGCTATGTTTTACTATTAACATATGTTGTTACATTAACTGTATTTTGGGACATGTGTTTTATTATTGTTTTGTATTATGCTGTTCTTCTTCTTTTGGCTTTTCCTGGTTAGGGGTCACCACAGTGGAACTCCGGTCTGCTAATGATTGGCAGTAGATTTTTTATGGGTGCCGAGGTGCTAGCTCAACGCCCAACCTTCAACGAAGGCACGCCCATTCAACGCATGTCTTTCAAACGTCACTCGACCGTGGGGAGGACATGCAGACTCCACATAGAAGGCACTCCAGCCAAGAATCGAACAGGAGAACCTCTTGCTGTGAGGCAACAATGCTACCGCTGCACCACCGCAGCTTATATTATTGTTTTGTATTATAATGGCTCATATTAACATATCTTGTTAAATTACCTATTTTGTTGGCATTATGCTGTAACTGTTACTGGCATGTTGTTAACATACTGACTGCTCTGTTTTGTATTGTGTTTTACATAATATGCACTGATTTGTAATTGGGTTATTTCCAATGTTCTGCCATGCTATTATTACTAACAATGATTTGTTCACAACTAACCTCTACTTATTGCTATACCTCAATTACAATTACTACAGCACATCAGGGTAGACCGGTTCAGGCTGATTCACCTACCTTGCCTTAACTGCCCATGGCACTGGGTCCTAGCACATCTGGGATCCAGACCAGTGGCATTCCGTCTACTGCCCTGCACCACCTGTGGTGTTTAGTAGGCCTGCTTCAAGGGATGGGGCCTAGCCTTCCTTTGGGAGCAGTGGTGGAGGGCCATTGTCACCTAGGCTGAAGTGTCAGTCATGGTGTGCAGGATTGTTCATCAGAGCTATGAATGCTGTCTACACTGGATTGAGGCCATGTTGGCTGACCTGGTGGGGCAACCTTGCACTGGCACCCAACCTCCAGCACAACCACCCACAGGGCAGTGAAGGAGCAGTGTCGACTGTCCCATGGATGGGGATGTGAGTCATGCTGCTGCCATCTGGAGGCATGTGCAGCTTGGATTCCACAACACCTTCCCCATCCAAGGTGTTCACCCCCTCATGTGTCACACACTGCCCTTGTCTGCTGTCTTGTCTGTCTGTGAATGCATTCCCTCCTACCCAACTTACCTCCCCACATGTAACTGTGTCCCTTCCTCAACATTCCACTCTCACCTTAATAAAAAAAAATGGGTAGCTGTCCCCCCAAAAAATATCACCCCATACATAGCTCTCCATTTCTCATGTGTCCACTAGACACAAGTAATTTGGTCCAGTTGGCTTGACAACACAGTTATGTTATCCTCACCCCTCTCTCTGGAGTTTGAGAGCTAAAATCCATCTACAAATTCTGTCAAAGTGTACGGCTGTTGCTGTGCAAGAAATGGAATGCTATGGTTCTTTCCTACACCCTTCCTGCACATCCCTATCTGCCTTTCACTATGTTTGTCCCTCTGCATGTCCTATTTCACCACTTTCCTATCACCCCCTTTTTCTTTTCTTTATATTTTTTTACGCGCATTTGCATGGAGCTGCGTGGAGTGGAGCAGCGTGGCACACCGAGCTGCTTCACTAAGCTGAGCTTAAATGGAGCTTTAATTACTAAATGGGTTTATGACATTGTCAGACACATCTACAAAATAAACACCACTTCCTTGTTTAAACCCAAGACCTTAACCTCTACAGCACACTACATTAACCCACCATGCCACGCAGATCTCAATTAAAGCACGTGTTTTCAGCAAAACATAGTAATTGCCACTTACAGTTGTTGGGCATGTCTCACCTGATCTGTGGGCCTTGCTGCACCACACAAACTGGAAGAAAATTTAGTGGGAAAATGGGAGTGTACCTTGCAATAAAACACCACTAGACAGCCACAAACATAATAATGGATGTGAGGCCTGTAATAGCAGGCACATGTGCCCTTTTATCAGCAACATATTGAAACACACCTGCTAAGGCATCAATGGCAAAGTATATGTTCAACTGGGACCCTGGTGCAAAACTACAGCCATAAAAAGCCATGCACATACTGATGTATGCAGACAATGAGTGACACAGCCTGCATGTATGCACATATACCATGCTAATATACCTGCTGCAGCAGTGACTCAGTAGCTCAGTCTGCCAAATGCCTTGCATGCAGTACGTTTTGCCTCACCCAGTCCTGGGTTCAAATCCAGGTTTGTGTTACAGTTCAAGTACATTATTGTGAAGACAGCAAGTAAGGACTGAGTCATGCAATCTTTATCCACACAGCTTACTACTAATTAATGAACTCCTATTCAGTTTTGCAAGTCAAAGCCTGCAGGTAGGGACACACTGCACATATCCGTGTAGCCTAAGTATATATTGCCTACAACTCTGTTATTGGCACTGTTGCAAAACAGACGTAGCTTAATCACATGCCTCGACTAGATGGTAAAGGGTACTCTTACCCTGGCTCTGCCATAATGACAGGGTTGCCACAACTGCCACAGTTACATGTACAGCTTGTTGTCTTCCAAAGTATTCATATTCCCCCTATGTGTTTTAGGCTGTAGCAGCAGCTGCAGCCTGTAGCACACACAGCTGCATGTAAAGGTAGCTGGTACAAGGAATCTGGACACAGCCATATGTAATGGGGGGACAAAGGCCCAGAGATACATACACGTGTAACAGACTGCTCCTACAAAGATAGTAAGTTGATAGAATAACAGCTATTGCATTAGCAGGCATATTCTGATGGGTATAAAGTCTGACACTCAAATGTCCATTTTTAATACTGACCTTAACCCACAATGTGTGCCAGTGAACTGCCAGATGCAATGTCATGGGGCACTGACCACACATATGAGGCAACAGTGGGAACATACTGCATAAATCTCTACAGTTGACAATTATGGTACCTACCCTCTGTGGTGCTGTAGTCTCCACATCTCAGTAATGTCCATCTTCACAAGTAAGAAAGGGACTCAGGTCTAATAAAGGCTTTATATATTGCACTGTGGTGGCATGTCATTAGCTAATGATAGTGCAACTCAACTGTTTTGGCTGCAATTAACAAATCTGATCCACAGATTGTTGCAGAGGCAATTACATGCTAATGAGCAGTACCTTCCAAAGGCAGCCAGCTGGTTATGGGGTATAGGTCTGTATGAGACTTCACTCACACAGAGAGCATATTTTTACAAGATTACCGGAAACAAAGTTCAACAAAGGAACAGTGCACTCCACCAGGTATGTAATAGATTTCTCCATATAACAGGATGCAGATAGAAGGATAGAGATATGGGGAATAGGGATTACAACAGTACGCCTGTCTTAGATCTATGGTGATATGTCATTGCTAATCTGCTGTCCTATACCTACAGGTATGCCTCTCATCTGTCCCTGATTTTCACTCACATTTTAGCTCTTTTAATCCCTCCTACAATGGTTGGCTTTCATAGGAAAGCTAGTGGACTGCACGTAATAAATAGTGACAATACATAAGAGTGTACACTCTTGTAATGTCAAATGATGTGCTGTAAGACACCTCCACTCATTCTGTCAATGTCTCACATAAATAGTTCTAACATTTTCAAAATGTCCCGGAAAATCTCTGATGTACTCTGGCTAAGTCCCTGCTTCTGTTGACATTTGTCCCTGTTTTGTTGAGTGCTATGCAAAGCATACCTGTCAACCTCTTACAGAAAGAAATTAGGACAGAGCTATACTGAATGGGGGGACAAAGACTCAAACCTAGTGACATTGTTTAAATATTGCCTTTACAAAGTAAGAAACTAAATAGAGTAACAGATATTACAGTAGCATAACTGTGTTCTTAAGGGTATGACATCTGAAACTCAGATGTCTATCTTTATTCTCTGCCAGCGACCATTAATGACTGACCAACCATTTGTCATAAATCCACACTTTTGTGTGAAAATGACCAAAACTATGAGGCAAACATCTTGACATTCTGCAAACATCTGTATAGTTAAGAGGTATGATGCCTACAGGGAGCATGTACTACAGCAGGCTTGCATTGTTTTCTGTCATTGTGGCACACTGGTGTTGCTGGACTGTCCCCATATAGTGGTTATAATAGCACACTGATATTTGTCTGAAAGTGGCCGCATGACATATTGGGTCTATATCATGAAATCGACATCTGAAAATGTCGACTCACATTGGTTTGACATGGAAATGTCGAACTTCAACTTTCCAGAACGGCCAAATTACTGATTTCTTTCCAAGGGAAAGAAATCAGTTGGCCATTTTGTTACACCTCCCCTTTCCCTGATTGTAGTACGGTCTTGGAGTTAGAATATTTAGTTAGGGCGTGTGTTGGAGGCACAGCCCCCCATGGTGGGGGGGCAAAGCCCCCCACTTAAATATGTTTGTTTTTGTGTGGCGTTTTTGACCAACCGATTTCTTTCCATCGGAAAGAAATCGGTAATTTGGCCGTTCGAGTATGTTGGAGTTTGACATTTTCGTGTCGAAGAAATGTGAGTCAACATTTTCAAATGTCAATTTCATGACATAGACCTGATATATTTGTGGGTGTTTGCCCATAGGGGACACACCACAGTAGACTGCAGTGCTGGGTGTAGGAACAGACAGCAGAATCTGTCACAGCACACAGGGACATATCCCAGGATTGCTACTATATTGCTGGTATCCACACATTGTAGTGTATTGCTAGACTGTGGGATATGGCATGTGAGGGAGCAGTGGATAGTGCAGGCCATTATGGGTGTGCTGGATCTGCACATAGTGAATGTCCATGTATCTGGTTCTGTAATTTGTTTCCCTTTTATTGTCTTTCAGGAACCATGTACCACAGAAGACGTGTCCCCTTCTCAAATGCAGTGAATGACATAATAGTGGATGGACTGAGACAGCACCATCAGATATTGTTGCACAGGGAGAGACATAATCATGAACAGCAGGCAGCATTGTGGGCAGACATTGTGTGGGATGTCAATCAGATTGGTCAACAGAATAGGACCTATGAGCAGATCCAAAACCGGGCCACAGACATGCTGAATGCTGTATGACAAAGGGCAGCTGATGCCAGGGATCATGCCACCACTGTTAGAGGGCCTGCAATGGAACAACCATTGTCGGCCACAGAGGAATTCCAGGTGAACCTAGAAACACATGACAGCTGCAAGGAATCCATCACACCATACATCGTGAAGGTTGGTGCCACAGTGTCCACAGCAGAGGATCTTTCAGGTAAGCGTAATGTGTTCACCAGTGTAATACTGTATCAGTCATTGTGGCAGGCTGTACATACCTGTACATGGGTGTCAGGTCTATCTACATTGGGGGGAGGAGTTGGGGTTTCCACTCAGTTGTTTACACATACTGAAAATGTCAGCAATACAGCCAATATCACAGTAGCTACTTTACACGTGGATATATGCACAGATTCATTGTAGTGCTGCAGCATTTGGTGGTGCTGACAATACCTCTCCCTCACCTTTTCATAGGTCCATCAGGTATGGCCCAAGTCCATGGTCCTCTACCTGGTAAGTGTGATACTGTTTTTCATGGATCATATATACCCCATGAAAGTTAAGTGCCGCCATATTGCCTTGTGTATAAATGTTGTGTTTAGCCAGAGTAGTATATTTATATGTTCCATTCTGGAAGAGTTATCTATAGTTCATAGATTGGGTAATCACAGGGGTGTATTTGAATGACCATTGACACATTTGTAATCATAGCTATGAGTGGCTACACAGCCTGCTATACATGAGGCAATTCCTCCAAGAGGCCTGTTCAAACACAAAAGGGAGGTGGTACATACCTGAGACAGTGACACTAGTACTGGCATATAATTCTAAAGATAGAAGTACTGGGTTTTATGTATATTTCTGTCATGTTTAGTGTCATATTGCATACCTTACAGGCAGATTGTACTGGCAACTTTAACTGGATGTGGCTGAAGTGTATGTTATAAAGGGCTTGACTTGTCTGTGTATGTTATTGTGAAGTTGCCTGTTGTGCATGGGAGTAGAGATGAGAAGATGTGAGACTGGAAATGCAGTTGTGGATCCTCATTTGTCTGAGTCTCTGTGGATTAACATACATAAAGGTGCAGGTAGCAATGTACTGCTTTTGCCTTGGTTTTCAGAGGTGACTGGGGGGGTGCTGGATTCTGTCCCCCTTACAATCTCATGTCAGTGTCTCATCCAGCTCTGATGATGATGGTGGCCACAGTGAGGCACAGGTGGGGTTGTTGGGGGCTGAATCTGTTCCAGAGGTTGACATCCCTCTTCTGCCACCATTGTCACTGCACAGAGTTAGTATGCCCACACATAACCAGTCCCCAGAGGCCACAGATATTGGACACTCAGAGGGTGGCAACATTGAACAGGACAGTGTAGCAACTATGGAGTCAGTGAGTGTAGACACTGGCCATAGCCAGAGAGATGGTGATGTCTCACACAGGTGAATTGATAGGGGTGATCATAGGAGGACTGCTGTCCATCCACCACCTGTTGCAGGTGTCACATCATGTTTAACTCAGTGCATGTTTCAGGCCATCATGGAGGCACAGGCACATTTTGAATTCAACACCAGATGGATGCCTAGGGTTATGGATGCAGCACAGTCTGACATCTGTAACTGCCTCCATGACATTGGGGACACCCTGGATCAGTTCACTGATGCAGTGGAGAGATGGTTGGCTGAAACAGTGTCTGTCTTGGACTGCATATTGTCTGTGCTGGAACATCTGGTTGGAGTTGGACATAAGACATGTGGACATAGGTCAGCAACACCATCTGCTGAGTGTCCACATGGCCAGCATGGTCATGTGCCATAGTGGCAGTACCTCCAGTGCTACAGAGGAAAGTGTGCTCTCCACATCACAATGTGGCAGGACATGGGCACGGTCCTGGGCAGTCCCATGGGGGACACAGCCTCAGCAGACAGCAGTCTCCTTCAGGTACTAGCATCACATCTGACCTTGGGCATGGTGGTGCCAGTGCTACTCCTGGCAGAGCCAATGCCTGTGTTCATGGTCAGAGTTAGTGAACTGTCCACTCTACCATATACAGTCTGCAGCTGTCCAACATACACATGTGTAGGGCAGGCACTGGGCTTGACTGTGTGCAAGCACAAACTCAAACACCACTGTCATATGCAGTTCACCAACAGACAAACACGGCACCTCTCCATGGCCCATCTAACCCACACCCTTTCCTGACTTACACACATGCTGTCAACTTTTTGGCGAAGCCTAGGCCTCCGACATCCCCACACCACACCCTGTGCATGTGATGATACCAGTGCCACATCCCTGCCTTCCATGCCATTAATTCAGGGGGGATGCTGCTATGTCTGATGCACAGGGTCTATACATTACTTGATATGTACTTGTGTAGTGCAGTATTGTTTTGCCATGCCACTTGTTGTGGGCTACAACAGGTACTGTATGCTGGCATGTGTCATGACTACACAAAACACTTTATGTATCTTTGTTGTATGATGTTGGACTGGTGGTAGTATTACAGAATGACAGGTGTGTCATGGGCCTGTGTATGTTTCTGTTCCAGGAGTCTGATGGGATAAGCTATAGACACATGGTGACATCCAGCGGAACAGGATGGCATGGCAGAACAGCAAAAATATGACATCATCAAGGTATGGCAGTATACATGCATGGCTCCCTAGGTGCATATGTGTAGAACAGTCTATCGTGGACAATGGAGGAAGTCAAAGTAATCATGCATTCATACTTTGTGGTAAGGTCTGCTACCCTTGCTAAGTGTCACCTGGGTTTTTTGAACTTACAAATCTAGAAGGTGTGGTGATGGAGTTGACACATCTACAAATATTCTGTATCTGGGTCAGACAGGTGACAGACATCAGTTATAATTATGCAGAGGAGGGCAATTTAAGGACATCAGCTAGTCACAGGGCCATAAAATGAATAACCATTGCATGGGGATAGCCCATATAGGCATGTTCACAGTGTTTCAAGGAGCTATATTTACACATAGACACACAGAGTTGGCTGATGTGAGATTAGAATGCCTACATATCTACTATTACACACTATAGCTCTCAGTAATTTTCACATGCACCATGGAGTTTATCTGATATTAGACTGTCTGCTAGCCGTCTTAAGGTGGATGACATCAGCAGGCCTTGTAGAGGTGGGCAATATAGAGGGCAGCAGCTAGTCAGTGGGCTTTTGCACAGAGATAGCCTATATGAGCATGCCCGTAGTGCTGCAAGGGGATGTATTTACACACACAGAGTTGACTGATGTGAGATCAGAACCCCTCCCTATCTACTATTACACACTACAGCTCTCAGTACATATCATATGTGCCACAGGTTACATTTGTTGTATTTGTGATTGCAGGCACAGTACTTGTGGAGTACGCAAAGTAGCCTTGTGTTGGACAGCGTATGTGGCCTGCAGAGTGATATTGCTTGGTACTGTTATTGTATCTAGTGTCCTAGGAGTGGGATACCTGTTAATATCCCTGCTGTGTGTATACAGTTACCAGTATGGCCATATGTGGCTGGTTGCAGTTTGATAGGCAAACATATGGCCAGAGACAATATGGCCTGTCCAAGGCATGAGTTGAAACCATTGTACATTACAACACCTGCTCACCTGTGTGTGTCTACATGGTGACATTCTACAGGCACAAGGGTCTGTGGGTGAGTGGACTATGTACTGTTGCAGCCCTGGTCTGGTTCCTTCAGACAACTGTTGTGATGTGTATGTACAGATAACATCAGAATTCCGAGGGTATGTGGGGAGATTCTTACATCCCCACACACACACACACACACACACACACATATATATATATATATATATATATATATATATATATATATATATATATATATATATACATAAATGCGTATAACAGGGATGTCTCTTTAAATGTTGCTGTATGTGTACATTATGTAAATTTGTTTGATAGATATATGTAGGGAGTCTACGTATCATTGTAATTTATATATATATATATATATATATATATATATATATATATATATATATATATATGTGTGTGTGTGTGTGTGTGTGAGATACATACCGATAGATACACTAATCATGTGTGAGGGGGATAGGGACAGACAGATATGTATACTTAGCTATCTGTATGTATAGACATATTTCCACATACCAGGTCTTTGTGAGGAAGAGGCAACAGACTTGCTCTCAAGTTAGCTAAGCATAGGAGCATGCCCAGTGGGACTGTCAGAAATTACAAGGTGACTCCAGGCCACAGCTACCTGTACTCCGGTTCTGGGATTTTGTGTGCTACAGATATTGGGTGCTGCACCTGTTTATGCAGTACAGCACTTCCCTGAAATTGTCCAAGGCATTCTCTGGCTATGTGCTGTACTTAATATGTGACAGGGGTACATAATGTAATACCACACAGGGTGACAGTCTGAATACCTCTCACTGTACATATTTTTGCAGAAAGTCTAACATATTGCCCCATATGTGTGGTCTGTTTCTCATACATCTGTGGTGTTCTAGTATAATATTGTATAATGCAGTCACTGAATTGTACTAACAACTGATACAATTAAGTAACAGCTTTTACATCCTGCAGCTATTCTGTTCTGTTGCAGCCTGCTTTTATACTAGTCACCTTCTAGTTTCTTCAGAGCATGTGTAATGTCTGTCTGTAGTTTAGGCCCTTTAACCTTCCATTATCTCTGACTTTGTCCAGCTTTCTTGCAGTAACAGATTGAGGGGTATGACAGTCTGTGGGAATATCACCATATGAGTACCTCACATAGAAAAGATGTGGATGCTGCCAAATTCAAACCATCAACATCATCACCCATGCTAATCTCCCTAGCCCAGTGAACTACACCAGCTGCCAGACATAGAGGTTTCATTCCTCACACAATCAACAGCATACAGACATACATTGTCACCCCTGCATTACATGAGAGATACAAAATGTGTCCAGGTTCTATGTCACAAACTTGGAATTGTCTAGTCTACTGATATATCAATGCATACTTACTGTTACAGCAGTTTTATGGGAACACTGATGTGTTGGGGTTGGGGGAAGAGCAGCACATGATCTGCTAGCATAGACAGTAGTGCAAATATCATGTGACCCCACTGTTTAATATCACCCTTGACTGTAGTAGTGATTATTCCAACCATGAGGCCTAGTGAATATTATGGAACACATACTATTGGACTTGGAATCTGTAGTCCCATGTGGATGTTACATCTCTCCAAATAGCCCACTGTATTCCCTTGCATACAAGCAGCAGGTCCATACATATAATAGAATATTATAATAGTCCTTACAAGTGGTGTGTGTAGTGACTTGCCTTGTGAATGCAGCAATTGACAGAACTGCAGTTCAGGGCTGACTCTGTCTGATGCATGCAGTACACAGCCAATACATAGGTAGGTACAGGTTGTGTGGGTTGCCTGGCATAATTTTTACTATATCTATGTATGCAAGTCGGAGTTAGGTGTCAGTGCATAGGGCCCTAGGTTGTCAGTGCATGTACTATGCGTTGTCTCTGGGCAAAGGCCAGGGCATACTGGACACACCTATGTCTGCCTACAGACATCATCAGCGGGCTCCTCCTCTGAGTCCCCCTGTGGGTGTGGCTGTGAGGACCTAGACACTGGTGGGGAGCTGTGTATCCCTTCCTTTTGTTGATCCTGCTGCAGCTGTTTCCACAGGATCATATTGTGTAGCATGGCACATACTGTGAACATCTGTGCACATGTGATTGAAGAGTACTGCAGGGCTCCATCAGATATGCCAAGGCACAAGAACCATGACTTTAGCAGCCCAAACACACAGTCTATGATATTCCTAATTTGTGCATGTGCCTCATTATGGCATTCTTCCATGGCTGTGTGTGCATTTCTGATGGGTCATCATCCATGGTTCCAGTGTGTAGCCAGCATCCCCCAGTAAATGGCCATGTGGGATGTCCCCCCTAGCAAACATATGGTACAGCTATGATGAGTCCCAGATATGGGAGTTATGATAACTGCCAGGGCTGCCAGCCCACACATTCATGATAATGCTCTGGGCATTCACATGACCTGGCAGATGATGGAGTGATAGTCCTTGCTGTTGATGTAGATTCTACCCTCCTCACCGGGTGGTGCCTTGATGTGTACATGAGTGCAGTCTATGGCACCCAGTACCTCAGGGTAGTGTGCTACATGGTAGAAGTGTTGCATACTGCTGGCCTCTCCTCAGAGATGTGGGGAAAATAAATGTGCTCTCTGGCATGTGGTAGCTTGGCATCTGGGAACTGTTGGAGTATGCTGGATGCTGATGCCTGCTAAACCCCCATCATGTCCCAAGTTAGTCTTTGGAATGTACCTGTAGCTAGTATCCTAAGAGCTACACATACCTTTGTTTCCACTAGGATGGGTTTCCCTCTGTTGGCTTTGTGTCTGAGTTGAGGGCAGCAGACCTCAGTGAGTTCTTGTTGTATGTCCCTGCCCACCCTGTAGTGCTCTATAATCTCCAGCTCATGTAGCTCTTGGAAGGTTACCCTGGGCCTGAACGCTCTTCTCCTTCTCAGTCAATGCTTATTATCAGCCACAGCAGCAGCAGCATTGACCTCACCATCTAGCACATACAGATGTAGCAGATGTGCAGCAGCCTCAAGCATTCCTTTAGTTAAAAATCCCAAGTCTGTACTCCACTGGTGCAGAGTATTGGGGTGAAATCATTCTGTAGGGTTTATGCAACCTTTATAGTGCTCTGCTGTAAGTGCAGCCTGTATGATTGCCTACCTACTGTATGATGCATTCCACCTATTAAGTACATCATTACAGACTGTTAATAGCCCTAGTTTAAGTGAAACAGGGGTCATCAGTAATAATATACAATTGGCTTTCTCAGCCAATTTTTTTTTGGACAGCCTTTTTCGCTCAGCACTGCGGTGCACCAAGCAAACATGCACCATGAAGGTAAACAATGCACAGCAGTCACTGCATACAGCACCATGAAAGGTCACGCTCAGCATGGTGGCACACCACACAAACACTTGCAAATACACTGACACATGTGGAAACATGCACCCCGAATGTAAATAAAGTTTAGAAAAAACTGCACACACAACCCTGCTCAGCAGAGTGCTGCACCATGCAAACAACTGTCACTGAGCTCCCATGAGCTTACAAGTCCTCAGACACACCCATCTTGATGTCTGCTACCTCTTCTCTGGACACCAAAATGGTTCTGTGCCTTCACGGATGGGATCTGTGAACTGGATACCCATTTTTGCTATTCAGTAACCCCATCTCATTTGCATATGGAGCCATGCACACAATCTGGAAACTATATGGTTCCAGGCCCTTTCTCATAACAACAGAAATATTCCACCATTGTAGATACACCATGCAGGGTCCTATAATACATTACTGTCACATAATAATACATTTCGTTTTAACAGTCTTTTTTATTTATTTTTTCATAAAAGCATGTTTGAGCACTGTGGCACACCATGCAAACATACCCATATCATTAAAAAATATAAAATTATTTTAAATTATTTCCCATATGATTTTGGACACACTGTGGATAATTTTGCACATATCTGTGTCTGCTATGCTATTTCTGTCCATCGAGCTACACTTTTGTAGCCCCTGTTGTCTGTTTAATAACAAAGAAGGCAGAATATACATGGATTAATAGCTTGAGAGCCAATGTTTTTCCCAGCCTGAATGATGTAAATACTTTAAAACCTCTACTGAAGCTTAGAAATTTATATCTCTGAATAGATAGCTATATGTACAATAATTTGTTTTTTTATGATATGGGTTTTATAGGTCTTATATTTATATAGCATATAATACATTTTTTGTTAATCATGATTTCTGAAGTTTTATGATTTTAAAAATCTGACATGTATGTAACCTATTCCTTTGAATTTTGGAATGAGCAAATGGCATGGACAAATGTATAAAATACTGTGTGATCTTTTACATATTTTTTATTACCTGAGGAAGCTGATGTGAAAGCCATTTATTTATTTTTATTTTACATTTGTTAACCGGGGGTGTCTGACTGAGCCGAAAAGGCCCTTTTTCAGCAGAGGCCCGGGGAGAAAAGCTCCACAAAGAAAAATTACAGACACATTTAGTTATTTAGACATGATCAGTATACACACAAATTACAAGAGACATGTTTTTACAGTGGTATGTGGCACAAACAGTTACAGTGGAGAGAACAATCAAAAAAATATTAATTTTAAAAATAAAGGTAAGTAATAGATTTGTGGTGTACGGCTGAACTTTGGAACGTAGGTAGAATACATACATAGTACACAGGTGCAGTACATACATTGTAGATTAGCCAGTGTTTGTGAGTAAGATTGAAAAACTATTATCAATTGCTCTAGATTTAGTATGTATATGTTATCCGCTTTCACTAGCCTGGGGAGCAATCATGGCACTGCCAGCTTTGCTTGAGATGTTGCCTGATGAGGTCTTTAAAGGAGGCTTTGGATGATGTGTTTTGAATGCTAGTAGGGACAGAGTTCCATTTTAGCCACCGAACTACTATATAGTGCATCTCCAAAGCTATTGTAGCTGTTGGTGACTTCTAGTAATAGTTTGCTTGATGATCTAAGAGGCCTTTTGGCTGAGTGATGTTGTACTAGGTTTTGAGGGCAGGACACTTATTGGGGAGGTAATAGATAAAATGACAGAGGCAGAGCTGATTGTAGGTTAGGAGGTTGGGCAGTTCAAGCCAGTGGAGCTGTCTCAAAGCAGTACAGTGATGAGTTCTATATGAGCAATTTGCAGCAAAGCGGCAATTCTGTTATAGCAAGCTTCCATTTTGCTTAGTTCAGTTTTGTTGAGATTAGTCAGAATGGGAGATGCATAGAGTAGGGTAGATAGAAGTTGGGAGCGAGCAATGGCTGATCTTGTGTTGTTGGTAAGAAATGGTTTGATACGGTAGAGTGACCCCAGTTTGGCATGTACTTTTTTAATAGTTAAGTTCAGATGACTATCAAATTTTAGGTGGGAGTCTATGTTTATTCCCAGTAGCTTAGCCTGTGCCACTGGAGCAATTGGAGTAGCATTTGTGGAGTAGATAGTGAATTGACTGTTAGTGTTTTTGTTAGAACTGGTTATAATCATAAGCTGAGTTTTCTTTGGATTGAGGATTAGTTGGGCTTTGGTAAGGTAGTATTCAATGTCAGAGAATGCTAGTTGAGTTGTTTGCAGGAGGGTGGGAATGTTTTGTGCAGCACAGATTAAGGTAGTGTCATCTGCATACTGAATTATAGATGCATGCTGTGTGGAGGTGTGGAGGTCATTTGTGAAGACTGTGAATAGTAGTGGTCCTAAGATAGAACCCTGTGGGACTCCTATAGTTATGGGCAGCTGAGGAGAGAGAGAATTTTCCCATTTCACAGCTTGGTACCTGTCAGTTAAGTAGCTTTGGAACCAGGTAAGAGTGGAATTAGATAGATGATATTGGTTTAGTTTGTTTAGCAGGATTTGGTGTGAGACTGTGTCAAATGCTTTGGACATATCCAAAAAAAGAGTTGACACTTGCAGGCCTTCATTTTTGAGACAGTTTACTGTGTCTGTGAAGCAGAGGAGAGCTGTAGTGGTACTATGGGCAGGTCTGAAACCATGCTGAGTAGGTGACAGGATGTTGCAGTCTAGGAGATAGTTTAGCATCTGGGTATGTATACATTTTTCTAGGATTTTGGCCAGGGGGGAGAGTAAAGCAATGAGTCTCTAGTTATTAAGTTTAGTGGAGGTCCCGCCTTTATGTATGGGTGTAACATAGGATATTTTCCAGAGTTTGGGCACATAGTTTTCAACAATTGATCTGTTTATGAGAGTGGAGACTGGGATAGCAATAGCATCTGCTGTGAGTTTCAAGAAATAGCTGGGAAGTAGGTCGGCTGCTGTTGATGGGGTTTTTAGTTTGAAGAGCATGCTTTTGATTGAAGTGGTGGAAACTGTTTTGAGGGTAAAGCTTGTATTAGTGTTATTTGTGTTGGGGGATAGTGAGGAAGGAACTGTCCTGTGATACTAAGGATAGAATTGAGTTCACAAAGTGGGAGTTGAATTGTGTTTCGATGGGAACTTTAGTGTCAGGGTGGTTGGTTTGGGGTAGCCTTTTGGGTAGATTTTAGTAGCTGGTTTACATTTTTCCAAACTTTTATGGGTTGTGTTGGTATTTAGTTTGTAATGTTGTGTAGTAGGATTTTTTGTCCAGCCTAATGCATTTTTTTGCACGGTTGCACAGTTCTTGGTACTTAGTTAGGCTTTGTGTTTCTTTGTTTTTTTGATAGTAATGCCAGGCAGTGTCTCTGGACTTGAGGATTTGTTTGGTTTTTTTACTGAGCCAGGGGTTTGTAGAGGTTCTAACCTTGATTTTGCGCAATGGAGCAACAGTGTCTAGGTGTTGTAGAAATGTTTAGTTGAAATATGCTACAGCCTGGTCAAGTGGGAGGGTTTTTAGGGAGGTCCAGTCACAGTTACACAGTAAAGTGTTGAGGACCTCAGGAGAGAATTTTTTTGTGTTTCTAGTGGATATATAGTTAGTGGTTTTGCATATGCTTGTTCTACTATGTATAAAGTATATTATGTTGTGGTCACTTAAGGTGTCTGGGAGACTGCCTGTGTGAGGGTACAATGTGGGGTTGCTAGTTAGGACCCAGTCAAGGATGGATTCCCTTTTAGATTTTTTTATCACACCTAGTTGGAATTTGGACTAGCTGCTGGTAGCCATGGAGATTTATTAGATTACTTGGTGGTTCTGATATACAGGTGAACCAATCTAGGTTGAATTCCCCCAGAATAAGGGTTTCTTGTGAGTATGTGGAAGAACACCAGGATAAGAAGTCTTCAAGGCTAGCAGGTGTATTACCAGGTGGAATATAGATCACAATTGTGGTGATGACCTTTTTAGGGTGAAGTTGAAGTTGTGAGATAAGTATGTCCCAATTATTGGGGGAGGGGTAGGAGTTTGGTAATTGATGGACAGTTACGTTGGACTTGTAGAGTAAGGCAGTTCCACCCCCTTTACGAAGTGGTCTGTCTTGTCTAATGATATTGCATCCTAATCCATTTAGTTATAACAGTGGGGATATCCACCCCAACCCAGGCCCAAATCCATCCTGTCCAACACAAACTGCTCCAACACAAATGTCAGAACATAACACCCCCACTTTCTTGATCTAGTGATATGGATTAAACAGTTTTAACAGATACTAACCCTGCCTTTCTTTGAGTTTTGGATAAATCTCAGTGGTGGCTGATGCCTTGGTTTTGGGGTGTTTACAATTTTTGCCTAGATTGTCTTTGTGTGTGGTTGTTCCTCTGTTGGGTTGTGTCTCAGTGCAAATACTTTGAGAGATAATTGTAAAAGGCAGATGTCCATATCTTTGCTGAACATGCTTCTTTAGTTACCCATTCCAAGGACTGAAAAATTGGGTGACTTCAGTTGAACATATAGTTTGTCCTCTCTGTTACAAAAACAGCTGCTATGGCATATTCTCACATATGAGTACTGAAGGGACAAACCCAAAGCTTGTAGCTGGAGTCCACTCCTACCTGTTGTCATCCCCAATAATACCCACTCTTATGAAAGCAAGCCTTAAGCTGAAAGGGGAAAGTGTCACATGACATATGCATCCTCTTATATTAGGTAAATGCTTAGGTAGGGAGATGTAAGCATTTCTGTCAGAGAATATGGGATTCTTCCTAATCCATTTAGTTATAACAGTGTCCCCAGTTTTTACCACTTTTTCTTCAGGTCTCAAAAATACTCTGCTCACCTAAGTAGTGCTATAAATGGATTGGTATACCTATAAGAATACCCTTGACTTGTTTTAAACTAGCAAACAGTATTCAGAGTCCCTCTTCAGGGAATGGGATGTCCTTACTTATACACTGTAACCAATTTAAAAGTCACTTTTTCCTGCAATCCTACACTGTGCCAAGGTAGACATTTGTGCCTTTTCAAGGGTCAAAAGGCCAGACCAAAGCAATATATTTTTCTCTCCAATTAAACCATGTAATAACTTTGTCTTCTATGTGATACTTTAAATTCTTCCAGATCATGTTACAAAATTGCATGTTATTCCCCATTATTGGTCTAATTCTAAGACCATTTGCATATTTATGTGTCTAGCCCCCTCCCTCCCTCCAGCTCCTATACCCATCTAGCCCTGTGTCTTTTCCTAAGTTTTAATAATTGTATGGAAAATAAGATTTCAGGTGGTTCATAGATTGCTTTAGGATGATGTCCTATTTGAATGATTTGGAGGGCAATAGAGACATTTGCAGACAATATCTACTTGAATACCCTATTCCACCAATACATTTAGAGTACAGGAGGATTTTTTTTCCCAGCAATCCTGGACATTATGTTATTCTCAGTTCATCTTAGCATAATTTTCTGACCTTGAACTATAGTCTTATCATCCTAAAATGTATCAAGAACAGGAATTTTGGCAAAAGAAACATCATAATGGCCAATAGCTTACCATGAAAGGCAATCTATGATAGAATCAGTCACTTTCCTTTGCTTTAAATTAATTTATTAATGAATCTATGTTTACTGCAATGATCTGATTACATTTGCTCATAAACTGGATCCCAAAATAAGTTTAATGCTCAATCTAGCCCCATTCTCTATCAGAGAACTCTATATCTGGTGAAACATAACAGTAAATAGTAGTCCTTTTTATTCAATCTAAGACCTTTACTTGTTTTTTTTTTAAGATTGATGTGGATTACTTAACCAGATTTCAAAATCATATTTAAATCATATTGTTAGCAGTCTGCATCTATCAATGACTGTGATACCATAATGGAAATAATAAACCACAAAAGCAGCTTGACAAACCAAGGCACTAAGGGTCCATTCAGTTTTACAAGTTTAATCGAGGTAAAAAAAGTGAAACAAAAGTCACAAGATAAGTGCTTTCATCCCATTATCCACGGCACTTCCTCAGATAAAATTCAGTTAACACAACTCAATTTTTAAATACTCAAAAGGATGTTATATGTTGCAGTTGTAATTGTGATCCAATCAAATTAACCAAAAATGCCAAACCCCTCACTTCTCCTTCAATCTAAAAACATCTAAAAAGCTTTTTATCATTATTCCACAGACTCATAAAATCAGTATAATTTATATTAAAATATATAAGTTTAGACATGGACCAATCAAATTCACTTATAAGTGTCAAGCCTCCTTCTTTTCTTCCAGTAACAATAAAAACATGTTAAATCATAGAACATTGCAAACCAAATGTTGTTACATTCAAAACATTGTGCTATTCCAAATTTGAATGTTCTAAAAATATGTATTCTTATTTTATCTAGATAGAGCCTTTAGTTTTAAGATGGAGGCAATAAAGCAATGGTAAACCAGGCCAACTGTTTGCATTTACCAACAACCACCAATATAACTCTCTTTTTTCTAGGTAAAGTGTCCATGGACCTCTCCTTTTGCCAGCATTCATTTTTTTCAATTATTACAAATTTAAACTTTTGGCCATCATTAGTTAAAATGTGGTTAAACAGGACGTTGGTGTTTTTTTCTTTTCCTGATATCATATGTATACTCATAAATATGCACTTTTAGTGTACGTTTTGCCTTGCCAATATAAAAAACATTACATGTTTGGTGTAGAGCAGCATACATAACCCCTTTGGTTTGGCAGTTTTATTTCCCTAATACTTTAAAGATTTTTCCATTTATTGTAAACTATTCACCAACCAAAATATAATTACAAAAATTGCAATAACCACTTTTGTGCGTTTTCTTTATACCTTGGGAAGTATATTTTGCAGTTAAAGGCCTTTCTAACATATTCTTAAAACATAGACCTTTTCTATATACAATGCTGTGTCCTTTGTCCATTTTATCTCTTATATCCACGGCTTTCTTTCGTATAGCCCAATCCTGATTCATAATATTTTTAATTAATTTACTTTCTAAGTTAAATGTTGTAATACAGGACTTCACAAGCCCATTCTATTCTTGATGTTTAACTCTTTTTCTTTCGGTGATAGTTATCCCTTGTAGCACTATAGGTCAAAAGTGTTTGTTTTCCCTTTTAAAGATGACTTCTGTTTTCAGATTATTAACTATATCAATTGGTTACCCCCATTTTAAAAACATAGACATTAAAACGTCACATTCTTCCAAAAATCTGTATCCCTAGTTGTCATTCTGGCAGCTCTAATGAACAGTCCTTTAATTACAGATGCTTTTATGATGAAAGGGGTGCTCACTTCTGTAATGCAGCAAAATATTAGAGTATGTGGGCTTCCTATCAAAACATGCTACATAAGTATTGTTAATTGTGTCCTTTTCCAGCAAAACATCTAAATGTGGAACTTTTAATCATTCTATTTGAGAAATAAATTGCAGAAAATCAGTACTGTTATTAATATACTGAGGAAATTCTGATAAGTTATCCTGTCCTTCCTTACACACCATAAAATGTCATCCAAATAATGTATGTAGATTCTGTAAGTGTCTTTAAACCTACTATTAAATAAATAATTTCTGTCCCAAAATGTCATTACAATATTTGAAAAGAGAGACCCGCAATTAGACCTCATGGCAACTCCTTTTTTGAAGACAATAGTTTCCTTCAAAATCAATAAAATTATTTTGTAACACTATTTCAAGAAGTTCTTCATATAAATCTATTTTTTTCTTTACCCACATTTTTGAACAAAAGAAATCCATGAAACCATTCAATTCCTAGACTATGTGAGATGATTGTGCACATGTCCCTTATATCTTTTGTTACTAGAATATCATTAACATTAAATTCCACATCATCTATTTTAAGACATCCTAAGTGTACCTACACACCTGGGTGTCATCTTCCAGTAAGTGTTTTAATTTAATATCTAAATATTTAGCACATGAACTTGGTGTTGATCCCCAAATCATTGGGGGATTTTCTATACTCCTGTGGATTTTGGGAATACCAAACATTGTAGGGATTATTGGGTTGATCATCTTAAAGTAGCTGAATTCATATATTGTTGTCCTACCTTCAATGAAATATCCTTAATTTGCATTTTAAAGTTATTTTGACCTTTATTCAATTTGCTAATAGACATTAAAGTATAATTTTCATCATTCAAAATGTCATACATTCTTTTATTACAGTCATCCTTTTACATAATAACTATTCCGCCCACCTTATCTGGCTTCATTATCCTAACATCTTGACATCTAATATCTTCTAATTTTTCCATTTCTTACTTTGAGATGTTAGCCTTGCTTATTCTATTATAATTTCCTAACATGTGCCTCAAATCATACTTGCACATTTTTCATGTAAAAGTAATGCCTGATGAAGGGGGGGCTATAGGTACTGGAAATATTTAAAATATTCATCACTGGCACTACGTTATCAAACATCAGCTTAAAATTTAGTTTTCCTGTGTACAATTTAGTATCTATTAACATATTAGCAATATTAGCATATTGTGATGGAACAAAGGACATACCTTTAGCTAAAAGGTCAACCAGTTGCATGTTAACTGCACATGTTGTATACTTGTAGAATTTAAAATCTCCTTTGTTGTTAAGAATGATGTCACAACGAACAAGTGCAGTTGATGTTTCTTTTAACATATTAACATTGTCCAAAGTGTCTATGGTCTTTCTTATTGCTGATTGCAGTTGTTCCGGTTGTTGGGGTGTATGTATTTCTTATAATACTCCAACTCCAAACGACAAACTGATAAACCAAAAACCAGAAGCACAATAACAAGTGCCGGACACTGATTCCAAGTTGAATTTATTTACGAAATAATATACTGGTAAGCGCTTTCGGCTATGCAATGCAAGCCTTCATCAGACAACATTTAAAACATATATTGCAGTTAATATAGCTTGTAGCATGTGACCAATTAATTAATGAGCCAATAATATTCATCTCATTAACATCAATTAAAATAAAATTCATGAATAATTCATCATTGTTATATATACTATGAACTCATTTATAAAATGTAAAAATATATATATAAAAGTATTAAAATATTTTATAATTAAATACATTCTCACAAAACTTATATATTTAATCCAGATATATAATAATATTATAAATTTATCTATTAAAAACTCTAAGCTTTAATATACTGGCAATGGATATAAAATCATTTAATCCTGGAAGATGGGTTGCATTTAAATATACTTGCCACCAATATTCTTTGGATTCTAAAATTAATTTCCAAGGACCCTTTCTTGGAGATGGTCGTACTTGTTCCAATATTATAAAGCCAAATCTATGTGTGTCATTGTGTGAAATATGCCTAAAAAGAGCATTATTAGTTGATTTTGTAGCAATATCATAAATATGCTCATAAATACGCTGTTTTATTTTCCGCTCAGTTTTTCCTATATAAAAAGCTGAGCATTGTCTACATATTGCTGCATAAACTACTCCAAAGGCATTACAATTAAATTTCCCTTTCATTTTTATGTAAATACCATTAATATAAACATGTTCAGCCTCAATAATATATGGACAATAATTACACGTTACATTTTCTCATAAATCCATTGTTTAAATCAGATGTAGATCCAGAATTGCACCAGTCTTTTAAATTTTTGTCCCTTTTATATATTATTAAGGGATATTTTCCTAAATTGTTTTCCATTAATATGTCACTGTTTAATAAGGTCCAATTTTTCATGATTAAATCTTTTATATGACCAGAATCTTGCGTATATGTAGTAATAAACGCCAAGTTACATTTTACATTGGGCCTATCTTTAATGGTGGTGTCAGAATTGATGCCATTATTATTTTGTATATTCCTAGTGTATTGATTACTAACTATTAAATCTTGTTGACTAACATTAAGAATTGATGTTTTTCCTAACAACGGTTTATAAAATCCATTAGATCTTTTGTTGACAACTTCATTAACTATTTCATCCACAAAGTGTTTGGGATAATCTCTGTTTAAAAACATGCTTGCTATAAACTGACATTCATTTTCAAATTCATCAAATTTAGGGACAATACGTGCAGCTCGAACCAATTGACCTTTTAAAACTGCTTTTTTTATGTGTGGAGGATGATGGCTGTCAAAGTGTAAAAATTTGTTGGAATAAGTTTTTTTACGATAAATATTGGCTTTTAAAGAATTTTTGTATATATCTTTTTGTAAATAAATATCCAAATAAGCTATACTTTGATATCCTATTTCATGAGTAAAAACCAAAAATTCAGTAGTATTATTTATATATTGAATAAAAGCATCAATTAAATTTATTGGTCCCTTCCAGATAAAAAACAAATCATCTAGAAACCGACTATACATCTCAATATGCTGCATAAATTCTGATGGAAATAAATATCTATTTTCCCAAACTGCCATGATGACATTTGCATATAGAGTGCCAACAGGCGAACCCATTGCCACTCCCTTTATTTGTTTAAAATATTGACCATCATGGAAAATATAGTTATTGGTTAATACCAATTCCAATAAATCTACCATGGTATTAAGCTGGTCTTGACATCTAATATCTTCTAATTTTTCCATTTCTTACTTTGAGATGTTAGCCTTGCTTATTCTATTATAATTTCCTAACATGTGCCTCAAATCATACTTGCACATTTTTCATGTAAAAGTAATGCCTGATGAAGGGGGGGCTATAGGTACTGGAAATATTTAAAATATTCATCACTGGCACTACGTTATCAAACATCAGCTTAAAATTTAGTTTTCTAGTGTACAATTTAGTATCTATTAACATATTAGCAATATTAGCATATTGTGATGGAACAAAGGACATGCCTTTAGCTAAAAGGTCAACCAGTTGCATGTTAACTGCACATGTTGTATACTTGTAGAATTTAAAATCTCCTTTGTTGTTAAGAATGATGTCACAACGAACAAGTGCAGTTGATGTTTCTTTTAACATATTAACATTGCCCAAAGTGTCTATGGTCTTTCTTATTGCTGATTGCAGTTGTTCCGGTTGTTGGGGTGTATGTATTTCTTCCCTTGCCATTGTTTCTTCATTGGGGTAGTTGCCAATTGGTTTCCTCCCACTGGTTTCTTTGGGTTCTTTCCTTTATCCTCTCTTATGTCTGAAGTGGTGGAAAAGCCATTTGATTTGTTGAGAATGAATTTTCTTGTTGGCTACCATCCATTTGGTTGCTGCTGGTATAATAGGACGACCTGTTTTAGAAAGAAATGTTTTAGAACACAAGAGACACACTAAATGTATATATACTTAAATAGCTAGCATTTTTAACAGCTGTGGAATGATGACAAAAATCTTTTAGTTGGTTTTTGATTGAAGGAGAAGTGAGGGGGTTGGGCATTTTTGGTTAACTTGATTGGATCACAATTACAACTGCAATTTGCAACATAATTTTGAGTATTTAATAATTGAGTTTTGTTAACTGTATTTTATCTGATGACTACTGCAGCAGGGCTGACCACCTGGTGGTGTAAACCTTGGCTTGAAATGATTGTCACTACAGAAGTGACACCCCGACCCTATGTACAAAATGGGAAAAGGGGTTGAGGATGGATAGATGAAGTCCCAAGGATAATGGGATGAAAGTGTTTATCTTGTGAATTTTATTTCACTTTTTTATCTTGATTAAACTTATGAAATGGAACAGACCCTTCATGCCTTTGGCATTTTTAAGTTAACATAATGGGAATAATATTGCTATGTATGCAAGTTAAACATTTTAATGGCCAAAATAAACATTAAGTGAAAGTGCATAGAAACTTGTGGTTACCTCTGTGAAGAAAAAATGGAAGCAATTCTTATTGATAATGCTTGGCCCATAGATAAGTAAAAGAACACCTTACATAACTGTAAATATAACTCACTATTCCAATGGCTTGTGAAGCTCTCCAAAGAAGATTCCAGTCCAAGAGGACAAATACTTTGGTAAGCTCCACAAATGACTCTCCTTTTGGGAAAGCTTCTCTACTTACATCATGCTTGGACATTATAGAATAATCTTTAAAGTTTGGGTCTCGCCTGCCTTCATTTGAAAAATAAACTGTGTTGCACATCTGGCACCACCATAGAGATAATCTTTTCAAAACATATGGCCAGAATTTGGGCAAGCATTTTTTTAACCATTTAGGCAAAAGGGAAATGGGTTTAAAAACTGTCAGGTGATACATGATCATTGGCTTATTTAGGGAAAAAGTATAAGTTATTATAAATAAGAACAATGTTCCTATTGCAACAGTTTTTAAAATGTAGCAGGAGTTCCCTAAATCAATTTTATACCTTCTTGAAATGAACTGAAACCCTATCTTGGCCAGGTGATTACTTCAAAGCTAGTGATGAGATGGCCTAATACATTTCTGCTATACTTAGGGTAGCATTTAGCATATATAAAGTCTCAGAAGTGATTTAACGATACAACAATAAGTAAAAAAAAACTCACATCTCCTGATCAGTATAAAGTCCTATATCATTATGTTAGTATTTGATTTATATTGTGAGGGGAATGACACTTCTTCCCCGAAACATGCTTTAAAAAAGTTAACTTTTTGCCCTTTTTTTTCCTTTCAACCTATATGCTGTTAATTTTGGGACTGTGAGACATTTACACCCTCGGAAATGCCCTGATCCTCTTCCAGCTGCCATGGTGCTGTCCTGGCACAGTACTGTACATTGCTGGTTCAATGAGCTAATTGGTGTCTGCATGTCTGTATCTTTTTTATCATATTTCTTGTACTGCTGTTCTAATGCACTAATCTTTCCCTCTACATTTGTTATTCTGGACTCTATTTCATAGACTTTGTCCTCATCTGTGTTTAAGACCAATTGCTATGTTTAACTCAATCAATAAATTAAATTGTTTCATCCATAGTTATCCTTCACTACTCAGAACTTTCTTATCTGTACCCTCTCATTTTTGAAAGAACAATGAATCCATTTTGCCCAAGTCTAAACATGCTAGGTGATCCCAGAGTATGCAGAATTAGTGAGATGAAACAGCTGCTGATATGTGTTGTCAGTAAATAAATGAAAACCGAAAGACTTGACACTCCAAATACCAAATTTATTTAGCACTTTTGTCCTGAATGCAAGGACTTCTTCAGAATAAAACAAACATACAGCAACTGGCTTATAAACAAGTAAAAGCCTTTTGTCATTGGTTAATTAATTCATTCACATAATTAAACCAGTTGAAGGTAAAATGTGCCATAAAACCTCACTGTAAAATAAGGGAAGTGTAAAAATAAGTATATGTAACCACAGTAATATAATAACCAAGCCAGCTCAGATTGTTGTGACACATATTAAATCTAAAAATATAAATGCTGTATGACACTTTATATTGCAAAGGCAGCTTTTAAATTCGGAATGCTACTAACAGAAAATGTTTTATTTAAACCCAGGTAAACTGCATCATTGTTCCTAGCCTGCCATTTCAGTTCCTTAAACTCAAAGAAATCATCCATAAGTCCACCCTTCTGCTCTAGGTCCACATGATCAATGATTATAAGTTTGAAAGAATGATATTCATGTTCAGATATATGTTTAAATACAGCATTCTTAAGATCTGTTTTTCAATACATCATAGCAGTGCTGTTAAATTCTGCTCCTTAAATTACATTTAGTTTTTCCAGTGTAGAAACATGTACATCTCTGACATAATGCAATATAGATCACACCTTTTGCACTACAATGATATTTTTTACACAATTTGACATTCAGCCTTCACCTGTAATTCCATTGGACATAGCCTGTTGCCCTACGCAAACCCATTCCATTGACTCCTCAGATACTGGACAGGTGGAGGGAGAGACACTTGATCAGGGTAGTGTAGTTACTGTGGCTTCAGTGCCTGTTGACTCTGGGCATAGCCAAAGTGTGGGTGAGGTGCCACTCAGGAGTTTTGTTAAGGTTGCTCAGAGGAGACCTGCTGTCCATCCTCCACCTGATGCAGATGTGTCTTTCCGTGCCACTTGATGTATGTTTAGGGCCATACTGGAGATGCAGGCACATTCCAATAGGGCATCTGAGGAAATGCTTAGGGTTGTAGAAGTGGCGCAGGCTGACATGCATGACTGCCTCCACCATGTTGACGATTCAATGTATTGGATGAATGATACATTGGAATGGGTGGTGTCTATGATGGAACATCTGCTGTGAGGGGGACAAAATCCACATGGGTGTACATCAACCACATCATCTGATTTTAGCTGACGTGGCCATGCCTATGCATGCTTCTGTAGTGGCACTACTTCCACTGCTCCGTCAGTGGTTGAGGTGTTCACACACAGAAATGACAGGCCATGGGGTCATGGTCCTGAGCATACTCATAAGGAGAACTCATCCAGCAGACAACAGTTATGTTCAGGTAATAGCAGCGCATCTGATCATGGGCGTGGATATATGCCAGTTCAACTTCTGACAGAGACAGTTCTCAAAGTCAGGGACAACAACGATGAACTGTCACCTCTACCATGCATGAGTCACATCTGTCCAACATAGCAGGACATAGACTTAGTACAGTGCTTAGCTGTGTTCTTGCACTCACACACCAATTTCACCTCAATTGCCCACACAGATACACACACATAACAGTTACATGGGTCAGTCATGAGGCTTAAAGATCATTCAGTTGCAGTGGCCATTTGATACTTTATCCAAATGTCTGCCTGTTTCTCTTACTTACCACACACACTCACTCCCTTTTGTAT